>NC_133944.1:6902500-7100000 GCF_031877795.1 Strix aluco
TAGAGCTGTTATCCAGGTGCGCAAGCATGTGTGTGGGGGCTGGCAGTGGGGCTTCGAACTGAGGACTTCCATCTGCGTTACAGAGCAAGCAGCACAGCTGAATGCTTCCCTCAGCTTAACCAAAGGAAATTAAATACAGAAAAAGGGCCAAACAGCCACCCCTGCCTTCCCACTGCAGCCCCTTACCCAGTTCCCAGCCAAGAGCTGGATAACCCAATGTAGTGGGATGTTTGTGGGAAAAGAAATACTTTCTGTGGGTGAAATCTGAAGTTAGTGCTTGTGTGTGTGAAGCTCAGAGATAAAGCTAACTGTCTTGGTGTTCTGCCATCAGTACACTCCCTACTCCACTGAGAGTGAAATATTTCATCTGTGGCTCCCTGACAGCAGAAGGAACCACGCACAGGTAAGCTGCTGCCAACAATGCCTGGCAAGGGCATGATCTCTCCCCCAGAGCAGACAGGAGTTTCTTTAGGTGGCTAGCTATGGGAGGGAGACAGGGAAATCAAGCTGCTGGGACATCCAGCAAGAAGTATGCCAAAGGTACTCATTTCTAGGGTGGATGAATGGAAGAAACTGTATTGCACTGGCCAAGTGATATAGAAAAAGGTGTGAAGCTATATTTTTAAACAAAAATATGTAATAGATCATGATATTTTAACAAGCCATAACAATCTGCCTATTGCTCTCTCTTTGGGTGGGGTGGCAGAGCAGTTAAAATGTCTCCTGGTGCCTTCAAAAGTAGGAGTTTGAGTCTGACTCTGACCTCTGCCAACAAGAGGAATCAAAGTGAGCTGGTAGGTGTGTGACCAGCTGCCATTTAGTGAAGCATTGTAGCTGCATACTAACCTGCTTCAGGACAGTTTTACTGTACAGCCAAGTGCCTAGCCCTGATGCATTAAAAATGTGGTAAATAAAAAAATTCTTTGGAAATCCTTGCATCTCAGATTGAGCGCTCACACATGTAGATTTTTGCAGCCTGGAGGTTTAAGCAGAAGCTCACAAAATAGCTCCTGACAGCACTGCGTGGGAAATATTCTTAATGTTTTTGGAGAGGCCATTTCCAGTTGTATTGCTATGGTAGATACCTAGCAGATTTTACTAAAAAGAGCAAGCACATTAGCTCCTCCCATGCAGGCCTGCTATGCATGCATAACAATTCTGGCAGGCCCAGGGTATGTTTTTTCCCCATCAGATTCATTCATCTCACTAGCAACATGCAAAGCAACAATAACACAAGCCAGTCTCTTTAGAAACTGGCCTAGTGGCAATCACAGCCTTCAGAGTCCTGTTGTGCAAGGATGGACCTGCCAGCACTGTGGCCCTGCAGAAACCCTGACCATGGCTACCAGCTATGGAAGGGTCCCAGGAGCCATCAAGCAGCTGTTCCCAGGCCCTGACCACAGACCTGGACCCTGAAGGAAGCACTCTAAGGTGCATGAAATGTTAGAGTTCATGCATATTTATGTTGCATCTTTGCTGTATTTTTTTTTTAAGGGTCTCCAGGATGACCAGCCAGCCCCAGCCACCAAATCCCAGCTGAAGCTTGCAATGGAATTTAAGGATGAGGAGCGAGCATTGCAAACTGCAGAAAGCTAGGACTGTTTTCTAATGATCTTTTTACATTAAACCTCCCTCCATCTGTACCTTTTTGTGCCAGACAAACCAGTAATTATCAGGAAATCCCTTCACTTTTAATCTACATCAGTATGAATGCAATCTCAGAGCAACCCACGGTGACTGGAAGCTATTATTTTCATAGGAAATAATAGTGACTGGAAGTGATAACTCACAGTGCTCAGCGTGTGTGTCATCATCTGATAACATGCAAGGCTGTACATCCCACCACATCGCTCTGTTGCAGGGCTACGATAGCCTTTATTAAAGGGGAATGATTGAACCAGGAACCTTGTCAAATCTGCAGGGGAGGCTGCAGGAGTTGTATCAACATGGAACTTCCATTCATTATTTATGGTCATAAAAATTTGGGGCCTTGGAATTGGCAGCATGAAAAGCTGTTTTAATTTGAGCTGTAATTCTCTCTTGTGCTTTCAGCCATTGACTATGTCTCAGATAAACATTCATTTGGGACACCAGGATTATGGCATGGAAAAAAAAAAAATATAACAACCCAAGGATATTTAGCTCTCCTCCCACAAATTCTTCCTGGAAATATTCTTGCAAAATCCTCTGCCCACTTGAACAGTATGCTTATGATTAACTGCAGATGAGCCCAGCAGCTTGCATATGTAGTTAATTTGCTCTAAATTTCCATGCTGTATTATAACACTAATGATCACTAATAATAGACAAACCCACAGTTTATTGAGTAAGTAATTTGAGACATTATGTTTTTTATCATGTGAATAGGATCAGGCTGACCAATTTAAACTGGGCAGAAAAAGATAAATAATGTGTAAATCAATCACAACACCAGCACGCTCTGTTTCTTTGCAAAATGATATAGATTGATTGGTGAAAAGAAGGCCCTGCTAGTAACTACTGCTAGGAAATAGAGTCAATAAACTTCCATGCTCAAGAGTAAAAGGTCAAATGTGGAAGGAAGTTTATACCTAAACTGCAAAAGTGATTTTGCCACCTGACTACATGGGCTCAGATGAGTTTGCATTTTGTCCTGATGGGCGAGGCATGCTTTTAAAGAATAATGAAGACAGATAACATATCATGCAGCCAATAAAAAAAGGAAACCATGCTAAACAGACAAAACTATGTGAAAAACAGTTGCACCCTCAGCTTGCGGTCAAAGCTCTCTTCTAAAATCATGTAAACAAGATAGCCATCACGTGCCGTCTAAGAGACAGCTATTTCAGGACTAAAATAGATACTTGTTTTTCTTTGATAGGAATTTTAGTTTTGATTGAAGCATCTATTTTTAATTTTAGAAAACACTGAAGGTTCATTAATTAAAAATCCTATCTAGCACATTTATAATTAATTGCTTTAAAGAATAGTTAAAAATAGAAAATAACTAAACTACATGAATAACTTCATGAGTGATTAGTGTACTCGAATGATGAGTACCTGCCTGTGGTGGTGGGAGTTGCAAGGTACTTTGAGAATTTTGAATTAAGTTTTGTTTAATATAAAGCATTATTAATTTTTAGAGAACAAAGGAGAGGAAGAAATTTCTTGGATTCATCATTCTTTGGACTTTGCTACATGAGCCTCAGATACAGACTTCAGTCCAGCAGAAGGCAGCTGTATATACATCTCTCCAGAGCCTGGTAATAATGCTTGGAGGTATAGACAGAGGAGAAAGCTTTAATATAATGTCTCCACAGTACTCTTTCGGGAATAAGAGTTAGCATGTGAATTGAACTTGCACCCAGTTATCTCATGACTGCAGCTTACCCTCAAATCACAAGACAAAAATACTACAAAATATACTGTGGGGAACAATTCTTGATTGTTTCCAGGGCATGGATTAAGTGTAGCCAAATGACTCTTTTTCGCTAACTCAGTCTTTCATGGCCAGCAGTCCAGTCAAATCCTTCATGTTTAAATAGAAAACCTGGAAATGGATCACAATATATTCCACTTTTTCTTACACATTTTTACTATACTGTGTTCAAAATAAATCTTTTTTTTATTTAAATGCAACTAATTTCATGCATGGATATGTAGTGTCATGTCCTGGAGTGATTTTGTACTGACAAGTCTAGCATATCAGAAGCCATGAAATCTTGGAAGAAAAATATCCCAGCACTGCCTATTGTGCCTCTCAGGGAAATGTTTTGTTAAACATTGCAAATTCCCTTTGTTGAAGCAATGAGATGCTTTCTCAAAAAGGGAGAGCAAAGAGAAGATGAATACTGAGCAAAAAGGAAAGAATATAATAAAGAGACTGAAAGATGCCAAAACAAGATGATTCTGAGACTTCTACTTCTTCACCTGTGTTTAGATAGTCATCTCGAGCCCCTTCGGGAGAGGCTGACACAGCTAGCTCCCAGCTTTAACACTTTAACAAAGTATTAAACACAGGTGGCACTGTATGAAAATGGCCAATTTGGTTTCCCCACTTTTTCTCTGAAAGCCAAACTAGGTGGAAAACAAAGATATCTGTTTGGCTCTTGCACTAGAGCAAATGACAGGGAGCAGGACAGCCCATGCTGAAAGCCCTCCTGACGTTTCCCAGATGGAGGAAGCCTCTGCTCAGTGCAGCTGCTTTGAAAGAAAATGAGGATTCCCCTCAGTAGCAGAGGAGGGCAGACTCATTGCTTCAGTCCTGATTTCAAACTGAAAGGAAAAAAACCTGAACAAATGAAGTGAGAGACACAGTAAGCAGAATCAGAGTGGTACTCCACTATTAACCAGCCCAAAGTGACTGACTGCTGCAGCCAAGTGTTGTTCAAAACATGACACTTTTGGCCATTAACTATCAGGCTGTAGATTCAGCCGTACCGTTGTTGAAAGGTGCGATAGGCTGGCGATGCTCCCTTCACTCTGTTTGCTCTAACGGCGGCCGCACTCACAACACTCCCTCTGCTTTATTCATTTGCAGTGTTTCTTCTGATAGGCAGCCAGGCTTAAAGTAGTCACTTTTATCTCCAAGTGTAATTCTCCGTTCATACATTGCGAGAAACACTTCGCACCTTGTAAACTTTTAGATAGCGCTACTGAGCCAAAATGGACTCAATATTTTTAAGGACTTATGGACCAAGTGTGGCTGAAGTCTGCATGAATCATCTGCATTCAAGCCATAGTACTGGCCATGAAATATCTACTGACTCAGTGCACTGTCAGCAGAATATGCTTAAGCATATCCTCTCTCTTTTTTTTTTAATTATTTAACACATTTTAACATTAACTTTAAATGAAAAATACTAGGATGAAAAAAAGTTTCTAATCCAAAAGTATCCTCACATTTTTAAAAAATAATTAATTGATCCCCTGATAATTCATAGTATGCATGCTAGGTTTCTTATATCTATTTTATATCTGTAAATACAGATAATTAAGCTGACTTGCTAGACCCCATGTTTTCCTAGGCCAGGTCAGGGTGAGAGCACCTAAAGTCACATGATATGTCCATACCATACTGATGTACAAATTCAATCTCAACTAGTCGAGTGAGCTGCCCTAGCTGCTGGCTAGACGATACTCTGTAGTCCACCACAAAGCCTTTCCTGCTCTACATCCTGCTCCAACAAGGCCCCAACATGTATCTCAGATTCATCTGGGTCACGCGGTGTCAAACCCTCCTGAGTAACCTCATGGTACATTTTCTTTGGTGGCTGGAGTTAGCCTCAAGCTCGCTTGCACCTTCTCCGTGGCACCCTGCTGCCTCAGTTGCGCTGACCCAACTGCTTGCAAGACTCCACTGAAAATTGAACCACTAACCTGGGCCTGGATTCAGGAGCCCCAGGAAAAAAAGCAGAGAAACAGCATGGTTTGCTTGGAGTAAGGCACTGAGAAACATGTGAGAGGAAACCACCCCTCAGAAGCAATGCTCAAGCAATAGATTTCATAGATCCAAGGCAATCAAGTCCCCCTGAACCACTTCTGAAATGCAGCTTTTCTATCAGATGTTAAGGTATAGAAATGTCCTTCCCGCATTGCTCATTTTTTTTTTTTTCCTCAGTGATTCATGTATAATTTTTCTTCAATTTTCTTCAGTTTTTAATGGAAGCTGTTTTGTCTTTGCTAGCCTAGAAATTCAACCAGAACTTTGAAGCTCTTTTTTTTTTTTTATTTCCCCCCAACCCCTCTGTAATAAAAGATCTTGTAGGTGCAGTATACAATCTCTCTGTCCTCAATGGATACAACTGGGAACAACTGTCACAGACTTTGGCTACTCTGTGGATCATTGTATGGAGAAGAAGATAACCCACAACAGTCTCTTAGAGGGGCTGGCTATGCTATATCCACTGAAGTAAAGAGGAGCAATGATTTTATTTTAGCATGAAAATGAGAAGAGATCACTGGGAGCCCACACTGGCTGAGCCACAATTTTACACAGTAACTTCTATGAATAAAAGTCTTGTTGAAATAACGATGCGCTGTATAAGTGGTGGTTCAAGACCTGCAAGAGTACCTCTTGGACTGAATACAGTTTCAGAAAGAGACAATAGATTTCATTTCTGTATAACGATTGTTCGTGATACTTATTTGGAGAGTCAAAGTATCAGTCTCCTGAGAGTCTTAGCTTTACAAATGTCTGTGGAAACAATTTTCCATTCCTCCTCCTTTCAGCACAGCTTCCCCTTTCTTTATAGATATTTATCAGGCTTGGGTAAGAGCTGTATCTACAAAATAAATTAAAAAAAAAGATCTTTTTTAAAAAACAAAGTAGCATTTTTAAAATTGGTTTAAACTCAGCCATTTTTAAAATGTTAATGAATTTCAGCTTGGCCTGTCCATCTTAAAACTCCAGGGCCGACATCCAGGAAGTTAATACCAGCAATATAATTTTAAAGCTGCCCTTTATGGCAGGTAACAGAGCACTGTTGGACTTGAAAAATGGAATTAAAATTAACTGGAATTTTAGTAACGTGAGGATGTTAGAATTAGAGTTGTGAAGGCAGTTAAGTATATTAGTAGGATGGATAATTAAGAATTACCTTCCCAAAAGAGGATAATCCCATCTATTACACATTTGTCAAAATTTTGGATTGGACAAGTGATATCATAACTTCATTCATGTTCTCTTTATATTTCTGCAGCAGTTTGTGGGGTCCCCCGTATCAGAATCTTACATGACGTGTCAGATTATAAGTTATGCAACACTAAAAGTAAGGGTATTTTTCAAATGGATGTTTCGATACCTAATCTGAATTTATTGTGGTGGATGGAAGCAAAGAGAATGTTAAAGAGGGCTCGGCATCGCTGAACTGGCAGATACTGCAATTCATTTGCCATCTCATGTTAATTAGCTTTCCTTGTTATTCAGGGAACGGAGCACACTAGAAAAAAGTGGCACGTTTCATGCTTTCTAGACTTGATTGAGATCGCATCTTTTCAGCAGCAGCTGGCATTTCCGTGGGCACAGTCAACCAGAGCAGGATGTAGCTGCCCTGAATTTCCAACCAAAAGCACTTGGCTGTCTGCAGAGGAGCAACAACAGCAACATGTAAAGGCCCCTGCAAACAGATGCTCAGCACTACAAGAAGGAACCACAGGAGTGTGAATCAAGTCTCTGCGATCAGTTATTCTCAAAACAAATATTCACTGTAAGGAAATTTTTAAAAATCCTTTGATAGGAGGCCTTCAAAACAAAAAGCCTGAGAAAAATGGGTAAGGGAACCAAATGGGGATTCAGGAGGGCCCAACCTGTTCTATTTCCAGCCCTGTCTCTGTTTCACCTGTAATCACTTAGTCTTCCTATGCCTGATCAGACCCCTCTTTAAAGCCAGGATAATAATATTCACACACCTTTTTCAAGTTCAAGAATTACAGGGAAGAAACTCTACCAAAAGGCTAGGTATTATCTCACCAGCCATGTTATCACCTTTGTTTGCAGCTGGTTCTTCAATGGAAACCAGATTAGGCACCATCAAATTCATAAGGAAATACTGGCCTTCTATTGGAAGACTAGCTCCATCTTTCATGTGGAATGAAAGTAACAGAGCACAGCAAAACTCCACTACTAGCAAAAAACCACAAAGTATCAAGCTGCTATCGCAGGAGGGAGACAGAATTAAGGTAATCTGGTTGATTTGTATCAGAAATACCAACAACTATATCTTGTGTTTCCAATATATTTATTTTCCTAACCTTAGCAGTGTTGCGTATAGTCTCCTTACTGGTGTTTTCAATCACAACTTCATCTAAACAAAGCCATCAGTGCAGGAATTATGAAATTACTGTTTATTTCCAACCCCAATCATGCCCTTCACTCATCACTGCTACTCTCTGTGTGCACCAAAATGTTCTGTCAAACACAGCCTCTAACGCAAGAACATGCGATCCATCTCTCAATTGGAGGAGATTCTGGGGATTTATTACATCAGTGTAAATCCACACCTTTTTATGACATCTCCATCATGAGGATCTGTGAGGTTCATTCTCAGTGACAATAACAGACACAGTACAGGCATGATCTATCTTCATGCAGGATCTTCTGATCTGGAATATGAATCCTACCACGCATTACATGGCAACATCTGGCAAGAGGTCAAATAAGTTTGAGGCCCACTTAGAAATGATGGAGAGGAATAGTTAGCTACTTGGTCAGTAGTACAAAGGTGTGCAGAAAGTACAGGTTAGCTCATATTGCTCATGGAGTTTCCACAATTGGTGAAACTTAATTTAATTAGTATATTGAGCCTTTCATCTACAAGCACTTTCTAAACCTATAACAATTACATATGTGCCGCAGATAAAAGATCTGCTGAGTGGCTGAAGAATGTCCTTGTTGCCTATGGTTTAATGAACCAAAACCATTTTTTCAGCCAGGACTGAAAAATACTCTACCAAGCAACTGAGAACATTCTTCAGAGTAGCTACCCCCACAGGACCAAAAAGTTAAGAGCAGAGTTATAGATTTGGCCGCCTTCTGAGAGATGGTGTGGCATGTTGTAAGGAATAATGGTTGGCACTGACTCAGTTCCTTTGTGGTGAAGTCTGCAGAGGCATCTTAACCTGTCACAGCTAATGGGTTTTGCTACGGATGCCAAAGCATAACATGGTGAAAGCATTTGAAGAAAGAAGCATAAAAATATCTAAAACATTGATAGTCTCAAGGGCAATTTAAAAAAAAAAAAAACCACCTTTTTCTTTTTGTCTGATTGGTTTTCAGAAGCCCTACAAACACTGGAGGAGAGCAGAGTTAATGAAGAAGTAATGAAATAACTGAGGGAAAAAAGAACTGTAAAAGTTTTTTTAAGTAATACAAAATCATTACACAGTCCTGGGTAGACATGCATTTTTAAACAATGGCTGTAATAACGGAAAATTAGGCTCCATGACTTATTCATAGGCTTCTGGTTAACACTGTTCTCCATTTCAGGCAGTTCACTTTATAAATAGCATCTTTAGGTGAGATGCTATTGTTTTGGTCATGCAATATGAAAAATAACTCCCTATTCTTGTGAATTAGAGATCATTTCTCTGCATTCCGTAACCACATCTGATTTCAGTGCAGATCATGGAGGAACTGCTTCTGTTTGGAAAGGTAGAGAGAACCCCAAGCAATAAATATTCCACTTTCAACTCTAAAACTGCAGTTGCCTACTTGATATAGAAATCGTAAAAATTTAAAGGAAGAAAACAGTATTTGATGAGTCTACAATCTTTATACTTAAGGGATATTCAGAGGACCTATAAATCCTCAGTGGAATTAATAATTGAGACTCTTGAAAGCTCTAAAAGGAAATATTAAATATGCAAAATCTTGGTGAAAAGCATAATTAAGGCCATAAATGCCTAAAAGTTTAAAGGGCAGGCTACCTCTCTCAAAGATTTTCCAGTATAACATTTATATGGAAGTATAACACAATACATTTTTAAGCAGCATTCTGTCTTACCTTTTTTGCACCAATTTTTATCTTTTCAGTGTTAAATAGTATATTTTAGAATATAATTTCCAAGATCTCCTGAATTAAATGTGTGATATGAAGGCCCACACTCTTGTTTTCTGTTATTAAAAGGTTAAAAATTTCACTCCTCCAATTTCTCAAAGTTAATAGTGTCCTCTGTGCGGAGTAAATGGCATTTACTTATAGGGCTGAGGTTTTCCCTTCTCTTTTATCATTCATTTTTTTCTCTTCTTTTCTAATATTCTCAGGTTGGCTCCTCTCCAACTTTAAGCACAGTTTTTAGTTAAGGAGGAGGAAGCCTCCAGCCCTGACACAAAAGTCCTAAAACCTACAATTGAGTTAGCCCAGCTGTCAGCGGAAGAAAATCTTCCCTCCGTGGTTCCAGGCATTTCAACATTTCCAGTGAGTGTTTACAGGTGTATCTATACAAGACCTATACGTACGTATATACCACGTGAGCTGTCTTGAAACAGGCGCAGTAACATTTCATATTGCTTACTGAATGAATGAGGACACTGTTTTCAATAGTCCTGAATACTTACAGATAATTTAAATATTTAAAAGACAATAGGTACTTGGTACCTTTGACTATCAGGTCCTTGTGTTTTCCAGAATATGCTGACTTGATAAAAATATTGATCTTCAACTGGAGAGGAAAAGAATCAGGTTGTTGGGTTTTGTTTTTTTTTTTGCATTAACTTCCAGAAAGAAAATATCTTAATTTTGCACAAAGTGACTTGCAGAAAAATAGCTATTCATTACAGCACAGCCTACACACAGTTTCCTCCTCTCCAAACTGGTACTTTTTCTTGATTCTAGCCCCACCCCACGTATTTGGAACACCTTCCCTCTTGGCAGGGATTTGTTTGCTTTTACATCTAAGCATTTCTGCTCACAGCAGGTTGTGAAGTAATGGAAGTTAATATCATGCAATTCTGATAACCATCGTGCTTTTTCTTCCTCAGTTCCACTGTGACATGAATTTAGCTGCTAAAATATAAAAAATAATCCTGGTAGATTTAAAGATTAGTTTTGTATCATTTGAAAGAAGTGACTCCAAGCCCCTCTCACGCGGTTTCATTGCTTTGGAACTCAAGAGCCTGACAGAGTGGGGCAAGTGAAGTGGAATAGAGATGCTATTCACATGACATTACTCTAGCAAGATTTCCCAGGGTCCTTCCAATTCTATAAAGTCCAAAGCCATGATTTTTCTCCTGGTATGATTACTGACTCATTAGACCAGCCCATACTCTTTGCCAGAGTCCTGGACCCGATCACGTTAGAGACCAGTCCAAAAGCATTCCAACTCTTTCACTCTTCCCTGCCATTTTTATGTTGTTGTAATGCGTATTTTGCACTGAAGAGTAGATTTCAGGGTAAAAAGAGAAGAAATAGGCACATCCCGGCTCAAAGGTAGTTACAGACATGAATTTCCGCAAATATTCAGGTTACTCACAGTGTAACTTTTATGAATGTTATACTGCAGCATAGGAAAACAAAAATGAAAGTATCAGCGATGAGGCAATTTTAAGACGCATCCTTTCAGAGTACTTTTGTTGTGAGCATCACTAGGAAGCCTGCACTCTGCAATACAGAAGAGATGATATATTGGTTGATAATGGCTTTTTAAGAATGTCAGTCCTTTAACTGCATGTTTTGTTGTCATAAAGGTTCAGCTATATATATAAATATTATATATAAATGGAAACCAAACTCTTAAGAACTAATTTAGTCATGTAGGCACAGATGCCTAGGTAATACAGGAGTATATAGCTGTGTCTGGATTAGGATTAAAAAGATAATAATGGTATGGGATATAACCATCAGATCAGGAGAGCTCTCCCCTATGACCTTCCTAAAGATGGGAGGAATTTTATGTTGCCACGGGGGGATATTTCATGTTACACTGTAGTTATGATACCCAAGCACTGGACTCTCACGACTATTTAATGCCAACAGGAGCCTGATTATCAGGTTGTTATTTTTCTTTGCACAGCTGCTGTTCTCTACGTTTTATACGTTCATCCATGAAGTAGTGAAACAGGACTCCCTGGGCAACTTTTCAAGAACTGGGTTGTAAGCTTGTTTGCTGCTTCATGACACCTGCTATTTGGGCATTTAGCTCCCATCATTTCCTTCAGCTATTTTCAAGCTTTGGTTTGCTTTTGGTCTGATTCAAAGCCTGTCTTAAAATGCTAACCCTAGTAGCTCAGTTCCCCTTTTAATGGATGGTTGTTCATGTCTTAAATCATCCACGTTACTGAAGTACATCATGTCAGCTCCAGCACAGCTGACAGATAAGGCGCAGAGATATGGCAGGCCACCCTGGGCCACAGGTTTAGAGCGTGTATGGGAAATATGGTATTTCTGACACTCTTTTAAAAAGGAAAAGAAATATGTGAAAAATAAGGGATTTTTGACACCCTTTAAAAATAAATAAAAAGGCAGTGAAACATCTGAACTGCCTCAAACATGGCTCTGAAGACTACAAGGTAATGAAACATGGGATGTCTCCCAGCAAAGTCGACTCAACGGTGTGTCAGATGGGCTGGTGAGAATACAATATATCAAGCTACTTTTTTGCTTTTTCATATTTAGTCTCTTTAAAAAGAAGCCATCATAGAGCATGCAATAAATATTTTTGACCAGGTATTCCTAACAAAAGCCACTGAATTGTCAGCTCAACTTTACTGCCTAAGCAAACCACGTCAGACAAGAATGATGCATGTAACACTCTCCTGTGCATAGAAGACCCCCAAGTCCAAAACATTTACCAAAAATCCAACCATTATAAACCAGGCTATAAAATGTTAATTTACCATTTTATCCTATTCTCATTTTTCCGAGAGACACAACTGAGAAAGAAAAAATAATCCTGACCGGATTCACAGATGAGGTGATAATTACATCCCTCCTACACAAAATCCAACTAACTAGAATTTCTTCAGGGAAGAAAAAAATGTGTACTTCCACTTCAACCCATAGGGTTGGTGTGTGGTTATTCTGCAACTATTACAGAAGCTGGAGGAGCAAGTGTTACCATCCCTAACACACACAGAGTCTTGTGGGCCACGGATGTGTCTGTGCCTGTACCCCACGCTCCTCCTTCGGTCTGCCCAAACGTCCCCACCAGCTCTGGTGGAAAGGCAGTGGAGTGCCAAACAAAGAAAGCTTTCATCTCTCCACCTGCACACATTTTCTACCAATATGTAACCCACTCAACTCCCATTTTAGAACCAGCCCCAGGTGAGTTTCTCTCATTCTCTACCCATTTAATAAGCCTGACCTCCCAAGTTCTTTCCTGGTGCAAAGAATATAATTAATAAGCCACTCAATCCATCATATTGACCTGCATTATTTTAAATTAAAGTTAATGGCAGCAATGAAAAAAAGTTCTATAAGGTTAAAATATAGGTACTGCATATCTTTGTCCAGTTTCTTTTCAATCACAGAGATAAAATTTACATGAAAATATAGCTTTGCCACGGCCAGATCATCACTAGCTACATGCATCCTATGAAGGTCAAATACTTTCTCCTTTGCAAAACTTTTGGGACCTGATACCAACAGATCTCCAAAAGCAGGCAATAGTGTTGTCATCCTTTACACAGCTATCAATTCAATCATATATCTCATTGTTTAAAATTCATATTTTTTTTTTCCCCTCATGCCACTCTAAGAAGTAGGAAGATCTCATCAGGTAGGAACATTTTTGTTGTATGTAGAAAAGCAACCCATATTAACCATAGCTTAGTCCTCAGCTTACAAAATTACTCATACTATTCAACAAGGAAAAGGTTGGAGATAGCACATACAAACAAAAAGTACAAGAAAAAAAAAAAAAAGACAAGCAACAAATACGTGATGTATTTTCCCTCCTTAGAGAGCACTGATAGAACAGACAATATGCTTTGGAGAAATGCGTATATTGAACTGTTGTAGAATAAATATATTATTGTGTACAAATAATACTTCATAAATCCACTGTAGGAGTAACTAACGTAACAGGCCATCATAGGGCAATTGCTAGTAAAGGATTACTGAGGAAGCTGCTGAAAATCTCTCATGCTTGACACAGCCCAGTAATTCACTAACCCTGCAAATGCTTTCCCAGATAGAGACCTACACCTTTGCCAGCCAGGAACCCCAAATGCTAAGAGCAGCACGTCAGATGATCGCTTCATCCCCAGTGACCACTGTAGAACTGACAGCCTCTAAATTACTGCCTGAAAAGCATATCACATGCCATCTGACAAAGGAACGAGAAGGGAAGGAAAAAACCCTACAGATTGTGTAACATCATCCGTTCCTCTGAGGGAATGGTATGTTTCAGTCTTTCGTTTCTTTAACCCAAGGAACCAAACGAAAAATGTATGACAACAAACAACCTGCAAACAGTTCCACATCTATTATACAACTGAAATCATAAGAAATGAGCTTGTTGAAATAACAAATGAACTTGCAATTGCTTTGCTTCACATAAGTCCCATATGTTTTTAGATGTGTTTTGAAAGACAACTTTTTTAGATTAATAAATGCCACGTGATACATTTGGTTCTTGTCCACTGAGGACTGGGCCCAATCACAGCTAAAAGCTTTTGCCACTTAGAATATGAATGGAGAACATCATGGCACAAATGGAAAAAGAAATATGTTTATGGTTATGAAAATATGCAAATATGCTGTCTGGTCTCCATAATGTCCTTGCCATGCTCATAGAAGATTTGAATTTCTCACATGGGATTGAGTTTTACAGAGTAGAGGGTGAGTGGGGGAAGGAAGCTGAAATAGCTTCCATGGGGAAGGCAATGATATTCCATACCTGCTCTCCCCGACTCAAATAAAGTAGGACCTACCAATTATTTTGTTGCCTACTTCATAATATACCTCATTATTGAACGCTCACAAGTTGAACATTGATATTTAGGTATTGGAAAGGGACTTCTCATAAACAAAATAACACTTTCATTCATAGTGGTTCCCTTTAGTTGTGGGGAATGTGAATTTTCTTTCAGTATGAGGAGGATTTGCATTTTGTTTTCCACACTGCATGAGCCAAAACAGAGCTGAATGGGCTGGAAATGGAAACTCCTTCAAAAATTGCTTCTGATGATACTTCAGCCAGAAATTAGCTCTGGTTTAAAGGTGACCCATTTCAAAGCAGTGTTTGCAAATGAGTGGACACTTTCTCTTCTTGAAATTAGTGCTTACACACCTTTAAGAGCTCTGGCTCATGACAATGTTTCTTTATCAATTGTTCCTTTTATTGGCAAATGCACCAGAAGAGTTAAATCAAAGAGACTGGACTGCCTCAGCAGGCACTGATGGGAAAGAAAACCTTGATTACAGGTCAACTCAGTACTCAACCCATTTCTAATAGCTACCTGGAAGTCTACCAGCATGGGTGGTCTCCAAGTAATTCTTCACAGACTGCAAAACTCATCACCATAAACACCAATGGTATTTGAGCACAGAGGTTGTGGACTTCCTGCATTCAGGAGAGTCCTTCCTCTGCTCAGCGTGTGGGTTGTCTAAACACTGAGGCAGCGGCCTGCCCTTGAGCCTGTTTAAACTCTGATTTGGGAGACAAAAGCAAGACCTTTAACGCACAGACCTGTTAAGACTGTCACCTTGCATGACCACTAATTTCACTGGCAGTGAATAAAACCAAGAAGTGTAAAACAATCTAATTTATAGGACTACAGACTTCCCTAGAGGTTTAAAAACACTTAAGTATTAATTATCAAACTGAGGAAATAATACCAACAAAGGCTTTGCTAAGTAGAGTTTCCAGGTGTGTCTTTTCTTAGGGGTTTAATTTATTTCTATGCCTGCTTACAGCAGGTAGCACGGTTTTTAAAAGAGAGAGACAGTGTTTTCTGAAGTATTTAACAGTGTAATAGCCTCCAATAATTCAACAGGAACCCCTAACGTAAGCTTGAAAAACAAAGTTAATCAAAGTGAAACAGCCATGATAGAGGTAATGGGTGTGAGGGATGGAGACATTTATTCAACATCCACACTGAGTTTATTCATGCCAATCACTCTTTCCTTATTAAATGTCACTGCCATGGATGACTGGTCCAATGTGTATGATCCAGTTGCAGTGCTGTATTTAACATGCCTGTTCATCAAGCTGCATGCAAGCCTGCATGAATACTCTTGAGTTTTTGTCTTCCTTGTCATTATTGACTTGCATGGGTGTAACTATTAAAAAAAAATGCATAAAAACTAAGTTGAAAATGGTCTTCAGATATTGCATGCAATACGTGAGTAAACACTAAATGAGGGTTAGGGAATACTCTGCTTGGCCTGTGATGCAGCATGGTCCGGGATACAGCTTACACCCTTAGGAAAAAAAAAGTCTTTGGTGTTGGAAAGCACAGATTATGAAACAGATCAAAGGAAAAAACAGCTATAAGAATGGAGAAAGAAGTCTTAGTATCTTTCACACATTTGTTTTTATTTAAATTTTTATGATCTTTGAAAAACACCTTTTGAAACAGACAGTGTCTTTAACATATTATTTTACTGACAAGTCATCAGTATTTGCAGTAACAGAGCAAAAATAGGAGCAGATGATATCAGATAAACTGTACTTCATAGAAACTGGAAAACACAAAGATTAGATTCTACATTAGAACGATTTTGTAGTATACATTTAATACATTTAATTCCAAATGATGCAAGTATTTTGTTTTATGACCACTAAATACAATAGTGCTCTGCAAATCTACCTAGTTACCAAAGAGCTTAAAAATCTGAGCTCTACATCATTGTACTCATTATCAAGTGTCACTTGTACATTGTAGCATAAGTATGAATTTTTCAGCTAAGAGCACTGGAGAAAAAGAAGTGGCTAATGGAAATAATGATCACATCCAAACCATCTATTAGAAAAAATAATGACTCAAACCAAAACTGACAAGTGGAGACTACAACAACTAAAATTATATAACTTATCACTAGCACTTCTCTAAAACCTTAAAAGCAGCAATTTGAGCCACACTAAACATATAAAGAAATAAGTAATCTGTTTCTCTATGTTTAGACCACAAAAATTATTAATAAATATCTTGTCTCTGTGGCAGACCTAAATGCAATAAGCTCTGAGAAAAAACATATCCCTAAAACATACCATTGAAAAGGCTTCTTGAAATCTATTGAAACACATCTATTGAGATCTGTGAAGATAACTTTTTTTTTATTGCAATTTTTTTTTCCACATTAAAGAAGTGAATGAAAGGAAGGCTACCTGAGATTACAGGAGGAGAAGGAGGTGGTGTAGAGTGACTCCCCACAGGAAAACAACTAGTTATGGAAAGGACTGAATTCACAGGTGCTCAGCGAGCATGGGAACAAACCAGAGACTATAATTTTAAGGCTGATCCCAAGTTATATGCCAATTTTTATTTCATACAGGAAGCACCAACTGTTACAAAAACTGTAACAACTGGGCAGCTGATCCTGCACCAGCAGGACTTTGCCATGACAGATCTGGAAGTGTTTTACAAATGCTAGTGTGCGAGTATTAACAAATATTAAAAATGGGTTTCTTGGGGTTTTTGAAGTAGGGAAATAAGGGTGAAAGGGGAGGTTAAGAGACTTGCTAAATCTTACATGATAAATAAATGGCCACACAGAGCAGGGGGACAAGGAAGAACCTATCTGTAACCAAGGTTGACACCCTGCAAGAGGTTCAGTGGTAAATTATCACTCTGCATATTGGGTATACACAGAAATTAAATGATACAGAGCAGAAAAAGTGGATGTTCATGAACAAGTAGCAAATTATTTGATGTACAAAAGGCACTACTGAAAATTACCATGTTCTCCTAATTATTTAATTCTTCTTTAAAAATTTGCTACCAAATTCTTAAAAGAATTTGCAAATGACAAATTGGAATTTGCATTTCAATTTAGTTGTTTCTGAGCTTTGCCACTCCTTTTCCCTTTTTTATGGCTTCACAAAGCTGAAAGTCACAAGCATTCTGAATGGAATCCCTTTGGGTCTCATCGCTGGAATCAAAGGAAAACAAATGTCTGGGGGAAAAGGTTATTCTGGAAAACAGGTCTGTTGAAAGGAGCTGACATATTGCACAGAGATGCAGCTTGATTGGTTGTAGCTGTCATTTTATTATATCATATAAAGGAATACAAAACTATATCTTGGCTATGGCAGTCAAAACAAGACTTAAGAATAAATGGTCTTGAAAACCATTTGGCCACTTTATATGGCAATTAGTTAAGACTGATTCACTGTACACTTCTTATTTCACTAGTAAATAGCAGCTAGAATAACTTGGCTGAAGACTGATAACTAACTTCTGAAAGCTAAAGTATCAGAACACTATCCTTTCTCCATGCTCAAAAATGGCTTATGACCACACTAGTTTTATTTCATATCATCTCTGCATGGACATTCTTGATGTATTTTCACATTTTTTCCCTTCAGAGAGAAGATCACCATTAATTTCAGTAAGCTGAGAAACAGTTCAGATGAATGGTTTTCGTTACTCTCCAGTGACATCCATGCAGTTTATTACGTAAGTAGCTTACTGCAATGAAGTCATTCTGTTGAGTCCAGCTACAGAATGGCTTCTATTTGTTAGAGACCTCAACTACTGTTTAACCACGTTCCTCCAAACATGTAAGCATGCTTCCTTGTTACAGCACACCCTTATTCTTAACTATTTGGTTTTGGTTGACTTTTTTTTTTTTTTTTAATTTTAGTTAATATGCTGTAGATTATTACATAAGTGATTTATTACAGGAACCTTATTGTATGAGGGGCAAAACTTGTTTAAAATAAATCCAACAGCTACAGTAATCCCTTAGGGCAAAATGTACTTCTACTTAATTTCTCTACTGTGTATTACACACCATATAATTGCTTAAAACAGAAGCTACACATACAAATTTTGCTTGGCACCAAATGCCTGGCTTCAGAGAGCACACTCAAGTTACATGCTGTGTTTTGCTACAAATCCATTGCACCACCTAAAGTAATTCAAAGAGATCACTAATAGAAATATTTTGAACTACCTCAAATAAATCAGCAAGTAAGCAAACCACAGTGTTTTGCTAAAGGTTATATTAAAATAAGCCAGAGTGTTGCTGAAGGATATTTTATATGTGCATGGCTTTAGCATTCCTCATGCCCATTTTCCAATGCACTAAATAAAATCATGAGGCAAACTTTAGAGATGGAAAATATCTGCTAGATCATTTAGACCATCCCAATGCCAGTTCAGGATTGTTTCCTTTATTTTCTAGTGTTTTGTCAAACCTACTTTTAAATATGCTGTATGTTCCAAGTAATGAGATTTCCACTACTTTCCCCTGGGAAATACATTTATATAACAACTTTCTTCCCCAAGGATCCCAAAGTGTTTTATAAAAATATACATACAAATCACTTCCCCACTGGAGTACAATCACTTATGAGGTATAGGGTGGCAGCCAGGAGGGAAATGATACATAGTACTCTGCAAATTTATAGCAGGAGGGAAATTCTTGCCCAAGGACAGAGGGGCAAAACCCTATACATATGACAAATGCCAGGAACCCATAAATGTCCACAAATAGCAAATAGAAGCATGGTTTCAACCTACGCATACAGAAATGAGCTTGAGTACCTTAAAAGGCAAAGGCCATTTCAGACAGAATTTGAATGCATGGTCCCAAAGACCTGGGGTAACTTAATAAAGTAAATGTGTTATCCTGGTAGGAATACCAGACCAGGGACTATATTTCTGAAAGTCCACCTGACGTGAGGACTGTGCTCGGGATAGTTCCAACCAAACATATACTGATGATGATGTTACAGACAGTCTGTCCCTAAATCCTTGGCCACTCCCAGCTAGCCCAAGTCCACTAGCTGCTCTTCCCCCTCATAGCCCACGTGTCATTTATGTCGTGCTTGTTATTGGCAAAACAGAGTCCATCCATAAATGCACTGGGGACTCCTTGCTTCTACCCATGGGCAGCCAGGGGAGGAAAGGGAACAGGAGTCCAGGAGGAAGGGATGACAGCTTGGTGCTGGCAGACCGCTGTATTTGGGCCTGAGTGCCGTCGTACATTAAAAGATGAGAGAATTATAAGGGCTAGGAATCAAATAATGCCAGAAACTACATCATATTTGGAAGGTTAACAGTTTCCAAGTTCAAACCCCTTGGGTGGAGTTCAGGGATTTTCAGTGCAGATGGTCTGTAGGCAGAGGTTGAGGGTAATGGGAGGGTCAAGCCTCATTATCAGCATTGTTTTAGCAACCTTTGCTCATCTTAGGGGGAGAATGGGAGGAAACAGGACAGCCTGTGCTCTGAATCTTCCTTCTGTTTGGTTTTGGGCACAAGAATTGTTTTCAGTTCTCCAGTCTCCTTGCTCATTGCGAGTGCTCTGATAGGAACCAGCCTTACATACAGGACATAAGTAACATCTACAAGTGGTTAGAGCATTTTCCCCTCCCTAGCAAGGCCAGACCTAACTTCTTAGATACTCTCCACCTGGAAGTACATAGAGTGTTGATAAAACTGGACTAATATACTCCAGAATAAACCATGTTAGACAGATATATTTGGATCACAATCATAAAGCGTATTTTTTAGGATAGACAAACAAAGGAAGCATTTTCCACCTCACCTAAAAAAGGATCATTTTCTACATTCTCCTAGTGGGACACTGTATCAAGCTATTTACTCTTAACCAAGAAACTAACAACGTAAAGTCTTCTACCCTGCTCCATGCACGTTACTAACGTGAAAATCGACTTGTCTGCTGTGCATAAACACTCCCATTCACCCAGGCTGCAGTACGTGTCAAGGCTAACCGTGGTGTGGCAAGCATACCAGCTACCCTCGCCTTCAGTAACCACAAAACTGATGTGTCATTCCTTTCTCTTCACTGATGAGCACATTACTTTTACTTAAAATTCAGAAATGAGGTCTTATCCTAGAAGGAAAATTTAACAGCTCTGCGTTAATGCTCCCTTGCTAACGAATCACTGTCGCCATTTGACTCTCCATTGTGCCTGCAGTTGTACAGACAGTGACAAGCCATTTGATTCAGTGCTACTGAGAGTCTTTGTGCAGAGGTGAGTCTTTGATCCTTTCCAGTGTTGAAGGAACATAAATGTGATTTCTGAGGGTTTTGCATAAGTTTCAAGCTTGTGAGATTATGGATACATAGTACAGTTCCTAAATGTCTACATTTGTTGCCAAGATGGCATTGATAATGGGTGTATTAGCAATGCAAAGATGGAGAGATGAGTCATTTTTCTGGGGATTAGCTCAGCTCTTCCAAAGCCTGCTCTAAACAGTGAGCCGATATTGTCAGATAAAAATGAGCATGGAACATTACTGAAAAGCAAAACATGTTCCTGCCCTCTCCAAAGCCCAGGTATCAAAACCTAGTCCTGCATTCAGGCACAACAGTTTGCATACTTCACAGCTTTGTCCCCTTAACTTTACAGTCACACAAGCAGACCCTATGGTCACAGAGACACAGAAGGGGCTGATTCTGGATGGGAACAACTCAAGACAAGGTCCTGACCGTTGTGAGCAGGTCTGAAACAGCAGGTGAGGCAGTGAGTGCTCAAACAGCAGAGGAGTTCATTTTTCTGAAAACACTGGATTACAACACTCTTAATCCTGTCAAGCAATGATACCTACATATTAAACTCAGTTAGAAAAACAATAACCAGGCAGACATATGGCTGCAGGAAAAGGTATATTGCTTCAGCGGTTTTGCATGACAACAAAATGAGCAGTAATACATTCAGGGTGCTATTGAGTTGTAAACTATGACTGCTCTATTTAGGGGTTAGAAAGTCTCCAATGTGATAGAGACAAGCAGTATTATTTTCCACAGGAGAAGTCATGCAAATGCCCACACCCTCCAAATTTATTTATTTACATAGTTTTGGTTCCAAAGATCCTCCATTGCGTGATGCTGAGAAGCTGCCCAGGCCAGACAAGCAGATGTTATACCGACTTTGGAGCCTGACAGCCCATTCTCCAGCCATTTCTGACAGCTAAATAATCAGCCAGTGCTAAAGCAACGTATTTAACTCAAGGGTTGCCAGAAATCAGATACGCACACCTTTTTTCTTAAGGAGTATAAAGATTTGGAAACCAGAAGAAATATCACTGGCAGTAGATGATGATACACTTACAAACTATGTGCTATGCCTCCTCATACACAGCATGAATATTGTGTGAACCCATCATGGTTATTTATGTCTTTAAATTAAACAAAAGTGATGAAGTATGCTATGGAAAGATTCTAAATGATGCAAACAATTACAGGGTTCCAACTGCACACATTCATATCCCATACTGTCTTAATTAATATTTTATTTAAAAAAAATTAAATTTGGTGGCAATTTCATTACCCGAATGCAGAAAATTATGACTCTTAGCTAAAAAAAGAGAAAAAAAACCCCACCGAACTCAAAATTTACCAATCAATGAAACAGAACAAGAAAGCAACCCACCCAACTGATGAAAACTCCTAACGCCTAATTTATAGGGATTAAATCTGCTTCCACAAAGAGGGATATTTTCTAGATAAAATGGTAAATGTATAAGTGGAATTTAGTTCATTTCCACTGGAGAAAGCATAGCTACAGCACAGAAAAGATGATTCACTCTTCAGTCAACTTGGATTTCATTAATGGTGGGCTGAGGAATGCTGAACTGTTCATCCAGCAACCGGTCATGTTCATTTATGCTATTTAGGAATTTCACAGCAGATGACTGAATGGAGGAGCTGGGAAGAGGCAGGAAATCTTTGCTACTTTACCAATATTTTGTCAGACAAGATTACTACTTCATACATTTCTGAACCCCCATGGCCTTCCATACTACTTGTACATGAAGAGCAAACTTCACTCTAGTGCCTGCCAAATTAAACTGCAACTCCTTGCAAGCCTCTGAACAGCTTCTGTGAAGCGTAGTGCTCATAAACACCTTCCTGCAATTCAGAGAGATCTCTTTAATAAATTAACAAAGCTGTCACAGAAGTATAAATGGGAAATCATTTTTTAAAATAGGACCATTTAAGATCACACAATTTCAGAAGCCTTTTGCAACATTTTATAATTCCTTTAGGCCACTGCAGGTCTCCTTTACACTTGTGACGATGCCCCTTTCAATTTGCATTTAAAAGACAGTAAATTGCAGGGTTCATAAACATTTTTATAGTGATTTATTGAAGACTAGAATGTCACTCCTGTTCTTCACACTTTAGCAGTCCTGGGAATCGGCTGCAGGGCTGTATGTGTAATCTTGCTTTACCCATAAACTATACAAGAACAAGCCAGTTCTGAAACCTATTATTTATTTATTTTTCTTGCTTAAAAGACATTTGTGGCAGTATTTTACATCTATATTTATCTTTCAGTTATAAGATGACCCATTTTATTCAGCCTTCAAGTTATAACCAGGTTTCCACAATTTACAAAGTACTTGGTTTGCAAATTAGAACTGTTCAGAGACAGGATTGCATTATGCCAATGAACAAAAGATTCTTTCTCTTCTCTTTTTAATAACACACACAAAACCCACAGACTATTGGATTTATTATCACCACTAGATAACTTTACCATACAGGAATGTACTGAGCTTTTTTTTTTTTTTTTTTTATTTAAAACCCAAACCACAGAAATGTACTGTAAAACTTTAGCTAGAGAATATTCTAAATGTTCTGCTGCTTGAAAGACAAAAGCAGGGTAAATGTTCATTGCGATTTGGCCTCTGATACTCCTATCCTCCTTTGCAGGCAGCAAAGTCACAAAAGAAGGTAAACAGTGCCAAGAAGTGTTGTTTATAAGGGCACTGTGATCTTTCCCGCATCCCAGTGGAGCTTTACCAGGGGGAATCTAGAAACCTCCCTGCACAAATAGTGTGGGGAAAAAAAAAGGCCAAAAAAAAAAAGCCTGCACCTCATTTGCCCTTCCAGTGACCAGGAGGGAGTATTTCTTTCTACTTTTTTCACATTACAATAATGGCTTCACAGCTCTTGAAAAGAGCGCTAGTGCAACAGCAAATGGTGCATGACACGCTGAAGCCCTGGTCTTTGTCGCAACAGCTCCGCTCCAAAGAAAGTCCTTCCTTGCCTTCTTTTCCTTGCCATTAACTGTGATGAAATGAGTTTTTCCCCCTTTTGATTCCACCCCCCGCTGTCTATTACAGTCTGACCTGATTGCACTTATGCACAGATTATTTCATAGAGACATCCTTTTATTCAGGTTTGCGAGTTCATGCCTGCAAGGTTATCTGTTCACAAAGCAACACCTCATTCCTCGTATTCATTTTTTTTTGAAATCTGATCTCATTGATAAGAACAAGACCATTCGCATTGCATTTGTCAGATAAGTAGCTCCATGCTGGAGTAATAATTTTTTGTGACTATTGTCAGGGCTCCAGTTAAAATACATCAACTGATAAAAATGCAAGTATTGTAAAAATAACCTTGCATCAAAAGTGTTGGCCCTCCGTTTTCTCTAAGGCACGTTATGTCCTTTTCCTTAATAACAATTTATTATAGGCAGAGTATCTTCTCTTTCACAAGAATTATTTTTAAGAATTATTTTAAAATATTCCTATTCCAGTGCTGCCATTGGTAGCACTGAACTTGAAAGGAAATAAATAAGTAGAGAATCAGTGTTGCACTGATTGGTTGAATTGGGTTTTGATTAATTTTAATCAAACGGTTTACTCAATTCTGATATGCGCCTGTTCCCAGCAATAATAAACAAATGAATCACATCACCAGAATGCTCTGAGCAGCAGCATGAGGAGGAAATGGTTAGAGCTGCAGTTCAGCATATGTGATCCAACATTAATGAGACTTTGGGATCACCAGGAAGCTGATTATCTCCAAGTTTGTTTGAGAGAGAAAGCTCTACCCCACTGCAGCTGAGCTAAAACTGAAGGTGCAGCAAAAGAAAAACACACAGGCACTCGCACCCACACACGCACAGAGGTCAAAGCCGCAGGAAGGGGAATAAAAAAAGCGTAGACAGGAGACTGGCTTTTTGCAACACCTTGTCATGGAAAGCCATAAAGGCACGAATGCACCTTCTCACCTGGAGAAGGGGGCAACATTTTATGTAAATATTAGCAAAAGGCGAACGCAAGCAGCACTGCTTTTCCCTTTTATTCCTGCCTCCCTGCCGCCTTCCCCTGCCCGTGGCAGCCGCACAAAGGAGCCGGTGACGAACTGGAAGCCGGCGAAGGTCTGGCAGGCGGGGAGCTGCATTGAGCAGCCCAGGGCCCTGTCTCGGTCTCAGCGCGAGGCCGCCGTACACCCGGGCCTGCAGCTGATAACACTGTAATAGTCCTCCTTTGAGGACTGGGGCTCCTGTGTGCTGATTACTCATTTATCACACCTGGCAGCCCTGCTGAACTATAATTACTCTTCTCTTATCCTGCTGCACTGTCATGTCCGAGAGGAGAAGAGAGGCAAAGGCTCCTGCTAATGACACATTACCCTCTTGACAAGCACTTGAAGGTTTTATTGTAAATATTCAAGATATAAAACATCTGAGATTCCCTTTTTAATTATAAAAAGCAATTTTCATGCCTCCCGTTCGCCCCCTCCACTGCCACCAATAGTAAAGTTTAGGCGCTGTTATCCTCCGCTTCCTGCAAACAAACCCATTTTCCTTTGTCGTGTTAACTCATTGCTAGGAGGTAACTCTGGTATCTCTGTGAAATTATCAAATGTAATGCCTGGAAAATGTGTCATTTGAACACACATCACTCTCCTACAAAAGTTACATTTCTGCCCCAAAAGGAGGGGAAAATGTGCATTTATATTAAAAAATTAGGAAGGGGGGAGGAGAGAAAAATCATGAGCAAATGGGCAGTGAACGAGCTCTTCATTGGGTGAGTCTCGGGAGATGTGTCTCTTACTGAAAGGAAAGGTCTTTCATAAGCTAAAAATTAAAGATATGTGAGTTGTTATTGTAAATCCAGCCTTAGTATTTGTGGGTCTCCAGATGGAGGGCTATGAAGCCAAAGACTTATTGTCCCCCCTGCTCTCACTATCAGTTCTGTGTTGTAGAGGTTACAGAAGCTATGAGATTCCCCAAAAGAGTAGGGGATCCTAAATACTGCTATGCAATGTGAAGGACTAGAAACCTGAAAGAATCTTTAATCTGAGATATACTCCAGCTGCTATAATGATAATACTGAGCTCTATTTTCCTGAGACAGGAGCAGAGAGACATGTTTCTTGGGTCATCCTGCAACCTGAGCCTCTTCCACTTAGCTTTTCCCTTTGCGTAAAGAGGTTGGAGTAAGGACACTGGGTGCCCTTCTGTCACATTCATCAGCAGTGGGGTGGAGGGGACCAACCAAAAAATTCCAGAAAAGCCTAGCAGCCCAATATCTAATAATATGTTTAAAAGTGCCAGAAAAACATAATCTAAATATATAATTGACAGAGAAGAGCACCTTGGAATAAGAGCACTGAAAGCACAGATCTGCCACCTAAGCCTTGACAACTGCACTTTTTCTGGTTCACCTCCAATTTGCTGGTGGGGCTGAATCACTAGATCCCAATACTTGGATAGATTTCTGTATGCTAAGACTGGGCTTTAGATGTTCTCCTACTTGCTTATGTGATTTTTTTATATAAACTGTTATTATATGGCACATAATGCTCCTTTTAGTACTTGGCACAAGTCAGACTCATTCCAAGGAGACTATGCAACATCACAAAGAGATGTTGTGAAATAAACTCATAAAAAAATGGAACAGTGCTGCACTTTTTTAATTATTAAAATTAGAAACCGTTAGAAGAATCAGTGTTCAGATACATATGAGATTAGGGACGATTAAGGATTAGCTTTAAGTCTAACAGCCAAAAATTCTACAAGATTCCCAGGAATTTTAAGTTCCAAGTGAGAATGACAGCATGAGAGCAGATCTTCAGAGTAATCACAGGTTTTCAGTTTAGGAGCCTTGGGGTTTTAAATCTCAGCCAGGACTAAAATGTCAGTGACTGATTCCAGACCTTCAGACACAGGGTGTCCTTCTACCATGATCTGTAGGAGAAATATATTAATACTTGGTTTCAGATGAAAGTATTTAATATTTAATATAAATAACTTCCTGTTACAGTACTAAAAATATGGTTCTCCAATAACACAACTGTGTTTTAGCAGTTTGAAGTTGCAGTCTGTTTATTGCCTACATGCATAGTGGCATATAGTGCTCTAGAAAACAAGTACAGAAGAATTCCTGGAAATCTTGGAACTTACTTAACCTATACTTTTTTGCTTAAGAACCTTGACAGCTAGGCTGATTTCACTTGCAGCTAAAATACAGATAGCAAAAAAGCTACAGGAAAAAATTATGAGCATCCACAAGCGCATCAACAATACCGAACTGCAGCGTATAACAACAAGGGGTCTGAAAGCATTTCAGAGGGACCTGGCTGAAGACAGGGCATTATGCAAAAGGGATCCGTGGTGATCATGTTCCAAACCTTTGTGCTACACTTCTGAGTAGCTGCAGCCTGCTACATACTTGGCTTATTTACTTATTTTTCCTGAATTCTAAGAATCGCCCGCAGTGAGAGGACAGATTATGTGACATACAGAAACTAGCCATCAGAAATTGGTGCTTTAGGCTCTTGTCCAGTTTGCTTAACAAGTGTAATGGCTTTGACGGCCATCCTGACAAGACTAGACATGGGATCCTTGTCAGGAGCAAAGTAACACATTGGTGATGGTCGGGAAGCAGTAGTACATTACACACTGCTGTGGAAATTGCAAACATTTAATGAACATAAACGTCCTGCCAAATTGACATACATGAGGACAGAAAACAGCAGTAATAAAAGTCACTCTGACTCGCACATAACAACTCAAAGCTGCGCTTGGAGCATGCACATGATTTAAAAAGTGGATACAGCAACTATTTTCTAACAAATCACATGGATTTGTATATACTACTTACTGCTGTGTAAAGTACTTTGAGGTAATTAGATAAAAGTTATTCAGTGCTCTTAGAGGTGAATGATTCACATTAGTATTAGGCTACAAATTACTGAACCCCCAAATATCCCATCTCAGTTCACTGTGGTTCCTACTTCGGGGTGACACAGTCATTATCATTTCACATGCTCTTAACAGAAGAAATTGCAGTGGTCAGGCTTAAAATGACCATTTTCTCCATCTTTTCACAATGATTTTAGGTTCCTGGACTGAAATATTAACAGTCTTGCTGAACTAGAATTATTCCACTTCTCTCGCTTTCTGCCTGCTTCTGTCAGAAAGCCACAGAGCATACAACTGCAGCGCACAGCTAACCGTATAATTGATAACTCCCTAGTCTATTCACTGTGGGAATCTGTCAGTTAAAGTCTAAAGACGCATACACACACGCACACTATGAAAATGAACTTACATAAGTCTTCCTGTGAACTGAATGCAGCCAACATTTTGATGTTTAATTGGCTGGGTCCGGTTTACTAGCACACACATGTATTTCAGCAGCAGCATACTGTACTCTGGCTCTTTCTGACAGATCTATTTAGTCAAAAGGAGGTGTATTTTCCCAAGGTAATTGCTCAGAATCATGCTTCCAAAGTCAAACTGATTCAAACTTTGCTTATTCGCTCTTTGCAGACACACAAGTAGGACTATTTGAAAGCAAATGAAAAATCCATAGATCAATGTACAGAGCCTTTCCTACACAGTGCCACAGAGGGAGTCTATTTCAAATAGGGCTGGTTGTCAGTGGCAGTTACTGCCAGCATCTTTTTAAATATACATCTTTCAGAGTAATACAGGTCTTTGAGATAATGAAAGATCTGCAACTACTATATTATCCACCAAGAAGAAATACATATACTTGAGTTGGGTATACTCCCACACATAGGAATGTTCTTGCTAAGTATGAGGAAAAAATAATTGACAGTTATTCAACTATTCGTGAATATTTTTTTCCCTAGACTTATTCCTCTAATTAATAGGGTATGTCTGATAAAGTGCAATTTTTAGAGACTGGTTTTCCACGTGGGCTTAGTGACTGGATGTGAAAGCATTCAGAAATAATTTCCCTATACCTGACATGGAATACACAAGCCCAAGTTACTCATTTTGCCCCTCTGTGGCTGGCTCCAAGTCAACAATTTAAAAAAGGCTTAGACTGTCTCATCACATATATGCCATGAAGACTACAGGTTATACTCACATTTTACTTGTCTATGTAGCAGAATGGGTTCTAGGTCTTTCTATTGCCAAAGCAAATAGCTACTCAGAATTTCCTAAAGTTTGACATGAATTTCACCAATTTAGACAAGATATATTTGGCTTTCTCCCCCCCTGCAAGACTATAAACAAATCAAATTATTTCCAGAGCTTCTGGTCTTTCCCAAGTCATAATTCAAAACGATTTTGATAAAGGGTTAACCTCAGAAAGCTTTAGAACTTGAGCTACTCAAGGAAGGATGCCAGCTTATGAAAACTTTTCATTGCAGCCTAAAATTTTGTTATGAGGTGAACTGAAGGGGGGAGCTAAAGACCATCAGCACTCCTTATGTCACACTGTGTGTTTGCACCACAACATCCACAAGCATCTTCCTTCACTCAACCACTTAGATCAACCACTGCATCCCCCCTGTGCTGACAATACTTTTTATAACTGGCAATTTTTAGAGGTAGTAAAACTTGGACAGAGAACACCTTCAACTGTGATGGGGAAAGAAAACACTCATAATCTCTTCTTCACCTCCTGGGTTACAATCCTTTATGACTTCTTGGTTGTAGATGTTACTGTCAAATTTTCCTACTATGCCCTATCAACCCCTGGACTTTCTTGTCTTTATTCATCCAGGATTTTAAAAAGATGACACTGACACATCTGGAGTGAGAGCACCCTGACTGTAAGAAAGGATCAGCTGTGTGCTCCCAGAATTAAAGCACTTCTTTCTGACACCACTCCCAGAGTGTCCCTTCAAGCCCTTCATTTTCAAAGAAGATAATTATACAAAGGACTGAATGGCACTCGCAGCTAGTGGCACAAGCCTTCATCTCCTTGAACACAATGCACTTCAAAACCTGCAGGGCCTGCTCACAGTTCATGTAAACAGAGGTATTTTTCCCATTTGTTTCATTTTTTTTCTCTTCTGAAAATATAAGCTAATGGGAAAATATTTTTACAAGATATCACTACACATTAATGATAAAACTAGTGAGCATTAGTTTCAGAAGGGCACATTTTCAGTAATGATGAAAAAAGGTATATAAATAACCACTACAGAGCTTCACAAGTCCATTTCTGGGCCAACCATGATTAAATTAACTACAAAAAGGCACTTGACACCACCGACATAACACTTGACTAAATTTGGGAGTCATGTAGGGATCTCACTGAACACTAGGATGTTAAACAAATCTGTCTTATAATAGTGACCACATTCATGTGTATTATTTAATACAGTGGGGTGCTTAGTACATTGTTAATGTTTCAATAAGTCAAAATAAATTGTACCTTCATCTCCATCCATGTCTCTGCTAATAAAGTGGAGTTTTTTCAAAATACACGGCCTTGAAAAAATAAACTCTTAAGCTTTTCACAGACATCGGTTTTAAGAAGGCATAGCATGTTTTAGAAACTCCGGTTATTATTCAGTTAACACGTATTAGACTCATCAGATACTCAGATTTCACCATCTGATCTAGAAGCTGGTTATTCAATTAACCATTTTAGTCCTATATATTTCAGTGCATTTTACTGAATTCAATAAACTACTACTTTATCAATTCATTTTTTTTAGCAGGTTGGTTTCTTCATTGGGCTTAATTTAATTCGATTTCACTGTAACAGCTGACGTATGGGGATATTAAAAAAACCTAGGGTACTTCTGCACAGAAATGACTTCTTGGAAATAGGATAGAGACACTCAGAAAACTATGCTTGCTGCTTAATTTTTTTGCCTCTAAAAAAAACCCAAAGCTACTTGAAGGAAGAAAGTTGAGTAAGTTAATTGCTTTACAAACCATTAAAAAAAAACGTAGAAAAGAACTAAAGAAAGAACAGGGACATTCAAACTAGTGAAAATTCAGGACTATTTTTAATAATTGGAGTTCTTAGGGGCATAAGAATTAGATATCAGTTTAAAAGCATGAGTAATGTTTTAAACTTTACAGCAAAAAAATCTGTATCAATCCTTTCTTCCCCTGAAATGATAATTTCACCTCAAAAGACCGCAAGCCTCCCATAACATATTTTCTGAACGACAGAATACTCAGAGTTGAAAACTTTCATTTATAGAGCAAAAGGCTCAAAAAAAAAAAAGAAGAAAAATCAACACCCCATCCCAGAAATAAACCTACCATTCTCATATCCTTGTGAGACTGTAGGATAATAAAAACTCATTGTTTTTTGTTTATCAGATGATAGAAGTTATGAATGTTTTAAGGGAGAGTCTTTTACAACAGACAGGTTATTTCTGTAGGCTAATTTTTCACAGCCACTTTTGCATTGAAACCTCCAAGCTTCATGAAGATGATATTTCTAGAACAATTCTATTTTTCTTTTTTTATCACCTTAGTAGTCTTTTCCCAGCTGTATCCACAGGGGAATGGAAATACCCAATTGCAAACGTGACAGCGCTGACTTCTGCAAAGTAGCTTAATTACTCATTACGAGATTCCATCAACAGAAGCTCCGGTCTGTGGTTTTGTAATAAGTGCTGTTATCTTTCCTTGGATTTTCATTCCTTCACAAAGGGGGATATGGCAGTGCTTTCCACATCCACATTTTATACGGAGAGGAATGAGAGAATTTTAATGCATGAATTTGATGTCATTAACAATGCTGACAGCTGTTTAATCCCAGAGGAAACAACAGCTGAGTCCCAACTGCACCAACAAAAAAATAAAAAAAATAAAATAAAATAAATTAACTCTTCAGTGCATCTCACTGAAGGTACACTATGAATCAAATGCTTCACGCCCTACCTACAGTTTCTGTCAATTATTTAGTTACAGAATCAGTAACCTCCACTGATGAAAAAACGAAAGCTACTCCATCCTGATTGCTAAAGTTCAGAGAACAGATTTATTAAATGGTCCTGTTCTAAATTTTCCATTAATTAAAATGAAATCCTTCTCCCACAAGAATCACAGTGTGAAATAAACCAGCACAACAAATAATAATAATATAAAGTAGAAATGCGTGTGAGCCTGAATTCCTGAAAAATAGATTCATGCAAAAGGGATGGTGTAAAAATACATTTAAAATGGATCCTGCAGCAGAAATAGAAAATACAACATGGAATGTGCTGCAACTCTGTTACTGTTTAATTTAAAATGGAACATTTAGATACGAGCCAATGACAGCAAATTTGCTTTTGTTCTGTTCCCCCCCTGCACACACTACAAGGACTTTTTAAGGGTATAGAATGAAAAGGAGTATTTATAATATGTGTATTTAGAATATATACACACACTTCTTTAATCCATCTATTTTTCCACTGGTTATGTCACCATTTCCCACGTACATTTTTTTGAGTTTTGCTACTGACTGAAATATTAAAGACACAAGCAATAGCTGATTAAGACATATCTTTACAATCTGCAGTACTCATGTAACAGATAAAGCTTTATAAGCCCCGTCTTGGGAAGGCTCCCATTCATTTAGAACATAGACTTTAAACAGATGTCTAAAGTATTCATGTTATAAACAGCAACATTATATGAATTTAAATCTCGCTCTTTGTCTGACCATCCTCCCTTTAATAGCAGCTGTTTCCCTACATCTGGGAGAGGGGCTGCCTGTGCGGCTAGCCTGGGTTTCCCATTTCCCAGGGACATGGCCACTCCTCTCCTCCCGTGTCTGATCCCTGATCCCATGGAGGGCTCTGGGGGACTGAGATGTCCAAGTGTGAGAGCACGAGTTGAACGAGCTTTGGGATCTGGGAGAAGCAGCGTGTCAGCAGGTTGATGAACTTGAATCCTGGCATCATGAAGAACACAAAGGTCTCCCTATTAGACTAAACGAGATGACTTCGGGCACAGAAAATGTGCTACTCAAATACTTTATAACAAGACATGTGCAGTCATATTTTCTTGCAGTTAATACAGCAGAGGGTGAGGGGAAAACAGATTTTTACCTTTTGATGTTCGGAAACAGTTCATTCTCAATAGGGGAATATTATGTGACAAATGTGCCAGACTTCTTTTTTTGTGGTAATATTGCTCTTTGCAAATGGCACACATCCAATCCAATTGAATGTAATAAAATGAAACAATCTGTGCCATCTTCAATGGGTTTAATCTATACCATGTTAATGAATCCTTAAACAGACGTGCATGATGTTTTCCTGAAATACATGTAGTTATACTGTGCTCAGTATACTTGTCAGCTTGAAAATAATTTCTGCTTGAGAGACCACCTGCTATCATCATCCTATTTAGAAGCAGTTCATATTTATTTGGAAAAGAGAAATAATAGTTAAATAAAGAAGCGACTTCTCTTAACCAAGCAAGGACAGTAAAATGGCTTGGATCCTCTCTGCACACTCAGGGATTTTCTTTTTTTCTCTCCCCCCCGCACCAGCTGCTTCAAAAAAATTCTGGTATATTTGAACTAAAACAGTAATAGGCAAATGCTGCTTACTATGAACTCCCAGTGTTCCCCCATCTCCTTTCTGATAAAGTAAAACATTAGAGTTGAAAAGATGAAGTGAGTTATGTTACAGGTTTCAGACATTATGCAATATGGGTTTCATTACACTGTATCATATAATTTTAAGTTATTAAATATGCCAGAAAAGCATATTTGTACTTGATGAAACACCCAAATACTAAGTATGCAGTAGATTTTTTTTCTTCTATTTAGACTCTCAAAATGAAACAGAGAAATATAATGCTTCTACTCTCTAGCATTTATTTGCTGCAAAGACAGAGTAAATTAGATCAACTTTTCCTAAAAGACACCTAAAATAAACCATATTTTTCTGGCAAATGCTATTAGCAAAAACACTACTTTCCACCCACAAGAGAATAAAACAATCAATCAATAGGCTTGTGAGAAACTACAATGTATAAAAGAATGCATAAGGAATGTTCAGCCACATAAACCCAAAGTCAACAAACTGACCAGCTATCTGCACAACTTAAAGTGTAGGACTTGTCCAACTGACTGCTTGTTGCTAATGGGACTATATTCAAGTTAAATTCGAATTGGTGTGATTTTCTGGTTTAGCAATACAATTGTAAAAGGGTGGAGTTCACCACCGTGCAGAGGAATCCAGAAATACAATTTTTACTCTTAAAGCAATAATGTATAAGAAAAAAAAAGACGGAGGAAGAGAGAGGAGAAAATTTACATGCCAGTTACTTGTGTGCTAATCTGGACTACTGATTTCAGGAAGTGAATTTTACCAAGGCACAATAAAAATTTTTTCTCGTTTTCATAAATAAGCACATTTAAAGCACATATTTGGTCAAAATGTAATGTGCAGACTATATGTTGTATTTTTTCTTAGTTTCAGTGTGTACTAGAATGTAATAATGTGCAGAAAATCGACTAAATCAATATTGGTTTGAACATGATCAGCTAAAAATAAGTTTTGCACTGCTGAGGGACCCATAACTGTTACTAGCCACCAAACCCAGATATTTATTTTTTTCCTTGATGTATAACATTAATTTTATACCGGCTTGTCATTGTGATTAGGTTCATCTCATTGTACATGTACGTGATCTTCAGTTTCTATTTGCAGGAGAGCCCCTCCTACTTGACAGCAGAGGTGGAAGGACTTAATAGATGGTTGGATGATTCTTTGAGCAGTAGAACTTGCTCCCTGTTTTATATCCTCATATTTGTGCATAAATTTAAGGGTGGAAAGAACTAACTCAATGTCTACATACGCTGTTGTTCTCTGATCAAGCAATTTTACAACATGACAGAATTTTTATGCTCAACCTGAACACATTAACTGCAATAGTAGTTGGTTTATTGTTTTGGGTTTTTTTTTGGTTTTTTTTCTTATTTGGGGCTGGGGGGGGGGGGGGGGGCAGGAAGTTGTTACTTTTTTTTCTTTCTTTAAGATGACAATTGCTCACCTCAATAATGGGTTGCTGCCACAACATGTTTTACATCAAGTTATCTTAAGAAACCACATGGAACTGTCAGTTGTGTTACTGCTAAGTGGCATTTCTGATACAGCACATCTGAGTAGCTGGACCTCAGAGACTTTGCTAATTTGTTTCCTGGTGTAATTCCAAGTGTTGGTTTTGAACTGAGAAATGCTTTGTTATGTTTTCTGTGGTGGTTTTTACAGAATTCTTCTCTCTGTGTTTAAAGGTGGAAGTTGAGACTTATTGAACACTCAAGCTGACAAGACCTACATTTTCATGACTGGGAGTAAGGTTACTCTCATTACAGAAACTCTTCCTCCCCTCATACTATATCTTATTCTTCAGGGTCAGTTAAACCCAAATCCAAACCCATGCTTCCTCTGGGCTCATGATGAAAAGATTAAAAGCATCTGTAGAGCTACCAAGAGGTAACTACTGTGGCTCATCACAACCCTAAAGACATCCCCGTGACATTGAATGCCTTCCTAAGGGGTTGTAGACCATAGAAGAGTGGGCTTATTTTCAGGATTCAGTACTTCAAAGGATGAGAAGAAATCTTGAATTAAAAAAACAAAGTCAACTAATTTATGGAGACAAACAGAACTACAAAAACTAAAGGGAAAATATTGATAAATATTGTGAAGTTCTAACATAAAGCCAAACACTCAGATACTTTCTTAAACCTCTCAAACGCTAAGCAACAGAACAGATATCTTCTATTATGTGGTTTTAGTAGATTTTTAATAATCTTATCTTCCAGACAAGATTAAAATAATCAAATGCTTTTGTTGTTGTTGTTGTTGCATTTTTACATTTCTAGTACTATTCCGGTACAAATTAAACAGCAAAATTGCATAAATGTAATAACTTGAAGAAGTCTTTTCAACACCACCAACTGAATATGTACTTTTTAAAAGTTTGTCCTACTACATGCAAACCAGTTTTCCTTCCTAAGCAACAGTGATTACTCCTCACTGTTCCCTTCTGTGTTCCTTGGTTTTGCTAATCACCAGTAAATTCAGCAGAGTTGCATCTCATTTCAGGAATTCTTTGAGATAGAGATTATTTCTGGTCAGGGATGACAGAAAGCACACTGTACAAAACATTTCTGCATCAGTAATGGAATATTTTACAAGAACTAACTCATTATTTTAAACAGGAAAAAAATTTCCTAGGATTTTAATGAGAATGAACTAGAAGACAGAATACTGTTGATGGAAGTTCAGGCTGTCAGCAGAGGTCACAAAAGATGTATCTATACATCTTAAATATGTTACAGCCCAGCAAGCTTTGTGTAAAGTTCCCTCTAAGACAAAAATTAAAATGAAATCAAATTATAATGCAACCTGTTCTAGAACCTAAAGTCTGTTGACTTTCAATTTGTGGGTACAAATATTCATCCAAGTCCCACTCATTTAAAGAGTGGTAGACTTAAAAGATTATTTCTGCGACTGTGTTAAATGTCTTGTTCAACTTACTTTAAAACTGTGCAAAGGAATGATAACTTGAGAAATCAGAGTAAGTTGGTGGGTGCTATAGGTTCTATCAAAATGTGTTTTTAAATTATTTCAGAATCATAAAATCTTTCCATAGAGGGTGCTTTGAAACTGCAAATTAAATATAGAGCTTCTATGAACTGTATCCATTTTTACTGGAAGCATATATTTCCATGGGGGTTCATACTATCTTTTTTGTCTAGTTACACTAGCTAATAATGCAGTGAATTTGCAGTAATAGAGTAAATGTTATTTTGATTACATTACCTGATTAAATTAAAGAAGAAATTAAAAGGACCATTTCAATAGGAATCAAAACGTCAAAAAGCAACTGTGGTTGAACATTCAGTCAGCTAGTCCCAGTCTTAAAAAGACAACAAAATATTTCACTGATCTGAAGATTAGTGATGGACTTAAAAATAAGTTCAGATGACATTTGACTTAAAAAAAGGTAAGTCTTCAAACTATGAAAAAATAATGGTTTAGTACTTGTGTTTTTACATGGGCACAATTTGAATCTATTCACACAAAAATGGTTCACGCAGCATATGTACATATGTGTAGCAAGTGAAACTGAAGATTTGAGAACTTAAATCATATCTGCTGGTACAGTGACAATAAACCACCAGAACCATAGAACGGAATCGAAGATGGAAGCATCGGTCACCTTCCTCACTATGCAATTTTACCAAATTGCTAAAATTATGAGAAATCCATTTATACCCATACATGACGGAAGGGTACAGAACAGAAGAAAAAGAACATTAAGCAGTTATAATTACTGGAAGTTTTCTGCTGCATAGTACTAAAGAAGTTATAAAAAACTCCTCTTATGAGCTACACAGTCACATAAATAAAGCAAATGACCATTTGAAAATCCCTCAACTTAAGCTCTTAGAGATAGAATCTGTCTAAGGAAACATTCCTGAATAATATGGCTGTGTTATGAATTACAGAAGCATCACAGGAAAAAGATACAAGATTAAAGTTATGAAGTGCTTGGGCCCCATCCTTCTCACAGACAAAATACCACCTTGAGTCACCAGGAGCTGCAACATCTCTATTCTCCGCAAACAAATTCATGGTCTCTGCAAAATTACAGGTTCGGGGCAGACAAGTATGATACTGTAGCCCAGGCTTGCTACCACAGAGTCATTCGTGGTAAGACTGCTTTTCTCTGTGACCTCAAAGAGGCATTTTTGTGCTTTATAAATTGTACGGCCAACACATGTGAACATGCTTAAACACACACCAGTGACTCCCTCTTTCTCCAAGGCCGTGTTATAAAAGTCCAGTTATAGTTGTACCCTGCTACAAAGTACATATATTTCAGATACCTTCCCTCTTAATTTAGATATTCATAAACCTGAATTTTTACTTTCTTCATAATCCCCATTTTAGAGAAGATGAAGCTAATCCCACTGACAGCACATGAGGAGCGACCAACTGATGCCGGGGGGGCGATTGTGGACAAGTGTCTATTGGGAAGTGGCATGAGGTTAGGACATCAGCAGAAACCTCAAATTTCTGCAGTGCTTGCTGAAAACACAATTCAAGCCATATTAAGCTCCAAAACAAAACCTTCAAGTAATATTTACAAGCCAGGAAAACATATACCTTCAAAACACCTTTCAGACAAAAGCCTTTATAAATTCGTAGGTTTGCAGCAGCATTTGTAGGTTTGCACCACATTCAAGATTCAAGAGAAGTGGGGGGAATAAATTCATGATAACCACAATTTTAAATAGCTGTCTCCCCTACTGCCAGTGGAAAGGTGACTATCAAAAAACTTCTAAGAGTCACCAGTTGTGGTATTCAAACAATATATTGGTAGCGTTTTAAATACTACTGTAAGATAATTATTTGCAAACAATTACTTTTTAGTGGATATTGCTGTATTGTATTCCTAATAATTACAATATATCCACAAAAGTGGCACCAGTAGTAAAACAACAAAAAAAAAAAAGCAGAACAGGTATTCTTTGACACACTGGCATATCATTTATAAATCACAAACTCTTAGGGCATGAATTGTTAAGGACATCATAAATCTTACAGCTACTACATAACAACAATTATTATATATAAAGACATTCTGTCATAGACCTTGAAAACCACAGGCTTTTACTGTTTCTAGTTATTTGTTGTCAGGGATATGTTCCCTTATGTTTTTTAAATTCAAACATTTGATGCCATGTTTCTCAAAATACTACAGAGTAAATTTAAAAAATGGTAGCAGTCCCATTCAGTAAATCTAGTCACATACTTTAAAACAGACCTGTATGTATGGCATAGATTATGCAGATGATACTTGCACATGTGTATTTTCTGGTACTCAATGAAATAAACAGCATAAAATTTTTATTCTATCACTGTGATAAAGTTTTTGGCGAGAGACTTCCATTAGAATCATTGGACACAACACTCCTCATAAACCTAGCCAGAACACAAGCCATAAGCAATATTGCCTGATTCCAGTCTCTCTTCAACTGCTACTGATGTATAATTTAGAATTTTAGAGTGGGATAATTTTTGATGACATGAGAAACAAAACTATTTGGTGTATTTCCCCCAGTTTTTATTGAAACAGTGAAATCATTTTGACAGTATTAAATCAAAACAAATTAATGAATTAAAATGTGATAGAAAGTTAAAAGACAGGGTTTTCTTTAATCACTGAAGCCAGGCATAAAAATTAAATATGAAAACGCTGTATATATTTTCATGTTTCTTTTACGGCACAACGTAACTTTCATATTAAATTCTTAAGTTTGCCATTCTTTCTTGGACAATGAATACACACCAAAAAAAAAAATCAATGAAGTAACTGAATTATTACTATGGTCTTTTGGACCTATTTCACCAAGGAATATATATAATGAAATGCAGTAAAGTGAAAAACAGCACAGCACTTTATCTACCAATTCCACATCCACAAGGGTCACTCACTCCAGCTCCTAGATCACGTACTACAGATGACATTAGGCAATTCTAGAGTCAGAGCAACAGACTTTCAGAAAGGGCACCCCTGTTTCACTGAGCAGCCCAGCAGTCGCAGCACAGGTCTCTGGGACACATTTAAGAGAGTCCTTAGTTACTGAGCACACATCCAGCTCAGAAGGTTCCCATGCCACAATTAAAGTTTTGATGTACAGCTGCCAATGGTAGAGCATGCGCACAAACTTTGTTATACCTATCCATACTCTAAGGTAAACCACTTTTTAAACATAAAAATCTATTTCCCAAATTACAGTTGACAGAGAGAGGTGGAGTACTGTCATCATCATCATCATCAAGTGAAAAATGTTGAAATATGATTCAGATATATTAATATCAATTTTTTTGGAGAATAAGTTCACCTTTGTGATTAAGAAAAAAGCTGCACTAGACAAAATATTTTTTTAGGTCACCGTATGCCACATATTCATATACCTTGAAACATGTCTTCAGATCAGACCTGTAATCAGATCAGATTAGTAATCACAAATTAGATAAACAGGCTGAGAAAAAAGTCTAAAGAATTTTGCAGGGTTGGTACTAAATTGGATTTTCCTTATGCCTAGAAAATCCAACTGAGCATCACGTAAGATTTGCAAAAAAGCACATTTTCAAGCAAAAGAGGGCATTATCTTGAATTGGGCAGATACTTTCAGGAAGAAGCCATCTGACTCAACACTAGGTTGTTTGAACTGTTTCTCCCCTTACACAATTAGTTATCACACTTTCATCTGTTCCTCATGTTCTTGGCTGCAACTGTTGTTACTAATGCATTTACCAGGCCCAACTGGCCTATCTCATCATCTTGGTGAATGATATCTGACATTCATGAATGGCCGAGGAACACCAGCCACATTTTTTATAGAAAATGGATAGTCAACAGCTGAGGAAGAAATATTTGGTCTACATGTTTCTATTGATATTCCCCAAAGGATCATCCAAAGTTACTGTTAGTATCACAGGTCAGTCAAACACCTTGCACGTCCTCCAGATGGAGTAAAGCAAGGCTTGGAAAAGGGGATTAGAACAATAGAAATGTGTTCAGCTGTGAAATTAAAAGTAGGACAGCATGACATGCAACATTATGTGTTGCGCTGAGTCAAAAGCAGTAATTAGGCTAAGCTAAAATACGAACATACTTGTAATCAGAACAAATGTGTGTTTTGCATCCATCACATTCACTCATCATGATAGAATTGGTCGCCTACCCATCCCAAAGCACCTCATTACCCTCCCCATGCCCTCAATCCCATCTACAGCACCTCCAGTCCCTCCTATATCTTCTAACCTCTATAACTCTGCCTTTCCTTGGAGTCCCTATAGAATCACTTCCCCAGGTGCCCTTAGCTCCTCCATGTTCACTACCTCCGTGTTGCCCTGACAGCTGGGCAGGAGGCAGCGCTTGCTGTGGCCAGCCTGGAGCTATGCCTCTGCTGTCCGGCTGGCCAGGGCACACATGCCAACTGGCAACGAGCAGCTACTTTTCAGATGTAAAAGCTGAATTTTTCATACCTTTCCTGCAGCAGGAGCACTAATTTGAGTCTGTGTCTTCTGCTAACCTGCCAGCTTTCTGTAATTTGGGAGGAATTCTGTTATCTTGAGACTTCAGACCTATTTGGCTGAAACTAGCTTGAGTTCAAAAGTTAGTGGGAGGCACTGACTGACAAACATGTAGACAAACCAAAGAATAAGCACGAAAACGCAAAAACAGTTCTGTCATAGGAGCACAGACGTTAATAAAAATAGCACCACAACAGCAGGTTCCAGGCTGCAAATATGCTGAAGAAGTGCACATAGGCATTGTATCATTCATCTAAATAAGCATTTACAGTATAGCTATAGGCCAAAAAGCACATGTATGTGTGCACACAGGTGCACATTTAAACTCATAATAAATTGTCTATCCCAGAAAAATGCAGTGGATACATACTGACCACAGACAAACAGGAAGACAATAACTGACTTGGAGAATAACTTTTTTTTTTTAAAAAAAGTGAAACAACCTAAGAAAACCCACAATTGGAGTGTTTAAGTGACTACACATTTTCCCTGCCATGTTCTGAAAAACAGCAGGCTGTTCATTCTCTTGACTTCTTGCAGCTTGTCCTTGGTCACAAAACTGTAAACTAAGAAAAAAATTATTTAATTGCTAGTGTTTTGTCAATTACATGATTATATATCCACTGCAAGGCAAATCAACCTGAACTTTGCCAGAGAACAATGCCCTGAAATGATTGTGAAAGCAGCCTAACATGTTATTTTGGGACACTTTCTATATACTTCACTTTTATAGAATTGAAATTAGATTTTCAATTTAGAATACACAGGAAGTAAAAACTGTTATAAACAGTTGACAGGTGAAACACCATTCTCTATAGTGCCAAAGACTGTAGGATATGGGACAGACCAATTACTCTACTGAGCAATGCAAAGTATTATCCGCTGGCTTTATTATAATAACAGGTTATCCGATTACAGCCTGTGTTTTCTGGCCTCAGCACAGACTACATTCTCCCACGCCAGTGGTGGTACATTTTAGAAATCCATTAACAGCTAATTCACCCAGGAAACTTGAGATTTCTGTATTGAAGCATGAAAATTAACATTCCTCATGCAAACGTCCAGTTGGAGCAGCTGTACTCAATGTTTTCTCAATAGAACCTTCCAAAAGAAAAGGGAACACCTTTGCACTCTTATCTAAGCTTACACCAAAAATCCTCAATGCACCTGTCCTAAAACAGATGCAGAAACTTAGCTATAGGGTAAGACATAAATGCAGACATTTTTTTTTCCCCTCCCCCTCTTTTTTTTTTTATTTTTTCTAAAGTTTTGAAGCTAATGACAATGTTTGTCTTTGTTGCTTCAAGCACAGGCAAGAAGTGCTTGAGAAAATACAATATTTATCAAACCCATTTGCTGGGTATGAGAAGTGGCATCCTGATTTCTCATTTCATTGGACTTTTTTCACTTCTTTGCTAGATAGTTTAAATATTTAACAGAGGGCTAATTTGTTGTCCTGTCTATTGGAAAGGTTAATTTAAAAAGTGATTAGATGTTATAGGGGCTTTGAACTCCAGAAAGACTCCTTCTCGCAGATCCACATTGGTTAAGTGTAGCGCTTGCATAGTCCAACAGCAATCATATAACACTGTTTTGGTATGCCAGGTTTCACAGACATGACATGAATTTCTACAAAGTCCCATGATGCTGGTCAAGGAAGGCAAGTACCACAGCAAAGAAATGCATCTTCAGGACCAAAAAAGAGGTTCCTGCAAAATTTTGACCATAAACCAGGAGTTCGAGAAGTTGCGGTCTGTGGGTTTGTGAAGGTCACTGGAGGAAAGGAAGAGTTGTAACAGTAGTAACAACAGTAGTAAATTCAAGATGGTATTTCTAAGCACTGCTTGGCATTGCTTGAAGTAGCTTGCTTTTTACAACTGACATAAATAGAAGTAACCCACAGCCAGATTCTTGGGACAGTACCAACCTAAATGCCTTCATACTATTACCTTTTCCCATAAGCTGTTACTTCACTTTCCCACAAGAATGGTATGTGAATATAAATGAAAGACAATGTGGTCCCATCTTGAAGGGGAAGTGAGCTGTGTCCTGCAGTCATAATTAGGGAGGGCAGTGGCCCATGAAATCTTTTCACCAGGAGAAGATTCACACCATAAAAAGATCTGTAACCCTGTGGTATGTGGCATAGCGTTTCATAATCAATATTCATTCATAACACACTATAAATGGGCATTTTGTAACCTGATGCTGAATTTAAGCTGCACTTTGTTTAAAAAATAGTTTTGAGGGTAATCAAGGACAGAGGACAGGTACAAGTTTAGAGCTTCTCTACTGATATAAGCCAACACAACATGGATGACCAGCAAGAAGCTTTTCTGTTTACCTGAAGTGTACTGAAACCTTCAACTGGCCTTTACATGATGAAGTGTTAGAGATGAGATCCAGCGTCTTTGAACTAAATTAGGTCAATATTATATGCAGGACAGGATTTTATGAGGGTAGGGGCAGAAAGCTGTCACTTTCTTTTAATTTCAATAAACCATACACAGCATCTTTTAAAAATTAACTAGCTCATAAAAGTTCATCAGTCCTGAATTGTAATTAATTTCTGTGTGCAGAAAGATCATTTGCCCATAGGTGTTGCTTACTCATTTAAATCAGAGCCATTGCAGCTACCTGACAATTCTATTAAAACAGTTCTTGATGAATCCTAGCTTTATTTAACAGCTTTAAACACTGAAGCATTAAAACAAAACGTTGATACCCATATACTAACACAGGTAAAATTGCTATCTGCCATTCACTGACTAGGTGTTGAGGTAGAACGGTACACAGGGAATTCCTAATCTTAGCTACAGTGTAAAGATCTTCAAAGCCTGACACTAGTGTAGAGACAAAATTCACACTCGGTGCCCTCATAATGGATGTCAAAAAGAAAAAAAAAAAAAAAAAGGACAAATATACTATACATACACCTCAAAACAGGGGTGACAATACTTGTCTCTCTTCATCCAGGAGAACCATTTTTATCCATTATATACACTACTGTTCAATACCTCAGCTCAGCTAGAAAAGCAATTCTTCTGCTGTAATGACATAACCAATATTATTATACATCAAGCCTTTTAAGAAATCTAAAGGAAAAAAGATTCCATTATTTCCCACAAGAAGCTGCTCTATCTGTATTCAACAAGCTCCTATACAAGCTTCCCACGTGTTATGGGAAAGAGCGTGTGTTTTTTCAGCCAAGATCATCTCCTGTTTACTCATAAAAAAATATAATGTGGCACATTGCTGAATTGTATGCCACTTACAGCTTTAATACACATTTTTTGCATGGCTTATAAAATGCATTTTCTCTCCCTCCTAGCATATCTATGTGCTCAGTGAACACAGGAGCGGTACCCCAAGCCCCAGTGGAGTAGTTCCTGTGACCAGGTAAGCTTACACTCCTGGTAACAGTTTCTTAGCCCTCAGCAAAATACATTTTCACTATCACAGGAACAAGTTCTCCTAAACCCTGTGGAAAGTCAACAACTAAAATGCCAAGCCTTCAGATTCAGGGTTCAGATACCCATGTATGTAACTGGAGCCTCCAAATTTAAAAGTTCAAAGCTTTCGTATCTTTCCAAACCGGATCCAAGCAGGGCTCATTACATCTAAATAACAGTGTCTGCAGAAATTTCAGAAATAAATAGTGAGTTTGACCTTGACTTGATCTCTCAGTTTCCACTGCAGAGGAAGCTCTGAGCTTCATGTTGGCAGCGATAGGCTTCTCTCATCTATGCTCTGGTCTTAATAAAGGCTTTTGTAAGCACATCCAAGAGAGAAAAAAATTGTAATGTCTATAAGGAAATAAATACATTTCATTCAGTCTTCATGAATTACAAATTAATAAAATACTACTCTTTTGTCATTTTAACGTGGACTCCATTAAAAAAAAATTATATTAAAAGCACCAAGCCACTTGCTCCTTCCCCCCATTCATATGTCAAAAAAAAAAAAAAAAAAAAGCCACGTAGCCAAGTCAAGCATTTGAAGTTTAAGAAATGTCACCCTTTGCTTTGCTAAAATCTACCCTTTGTTTTCAATATGACATGCTTCAGTGGGGTATAAACATATGGAAGGGTATAATAGAAAAAAAATAATTTTAACACAGATACACAGAGGCAGAATTAAGCTAGCTAGCACAGATGAACATGAAGTCTGACCTTTCCTAACTTTTGAGTACTGGGGGTTTCAAATTTTTTTTTTTTTTTTTTAATTTCTAGATAATCTGAGGTTAACGTACACTTCAATATTCCATTCATGCTTTCTTTTGTTCTATTCCTAAACACAGGCAATTTTGCTTCACTACCATCACCTTTATCTTTCTATCAATTCTGGTCAAAACATGTTTCCCAAAATCAAGGCCCTTCTCCTTGGCTCATTACAGGTAATGACAAGTTACTATTTCGTAGCATTCTCAAAAGTTTCCTCTCCAGAACAAACTGATTATTTTAAACTATCTGCACAAATAATACTGTGTAATAAATGTTGACTTTTCACATCAAGGCTAGTTACAGGTTTAATAGAGACCTGCATTTATCCCAAGTGGCATCAGACTCTGGTAAAATTATTGCAATATTGGGTTGTGAAAACACAGAAAAAATACTGACAACACAGAAAGAACCCTCTTCCCACCCAGTACAATATATAGATGTTGGTGAGTTCAAAAAGCAGAGACAGCTTTATTAATGCAGCAAAAATAGGGTCTTTGAGTTTAAGAAGCAAAAACACCCATAAAATAGCACTAGCTCACCAGCCTTAAAGTTTTTTGTCTGTACTTGAACTCCTCTTCCCAGTTGACCTCCTGCTACATAATGAGGCAGAGAATGCCCTGCAATATTGAAATTATGCAAGAAATAGTTGGCTTCACACCCAAACAAGAAAACTGAGGCTCAGTGTGTCCCCCCAGCTAAACAAAGGTAAGTTAAAAATTCATATTGTAAAGCTTGTTCTGAAATTTTGTTCTGAGTTTTCCTGTAATTGTAAGATAAAAAGCACTAATTATTAGGGAAGAACAAATGCAAACAGAGGATTCTCCCCCCGCCTCATCCCAAGATCACATTGTGGAGGATGCAAATACAATATATGGCAGGAATAACAAACGTTTTATTTTCCAAGTGCTCTCCCATGATTTATGAAAGGTGTACCTCACTGTGGGAAGATAATGCCATTTGAAATGGTCCATTTCATAAATCTATCCTCCTCATCCCTAGCTGCATACAGGACTACTATGAGCTCCTGAATCCAATAATGTTTTCATCCTCTATTGACAAAAAAAGGACTTTGTTTGGAGTGAGGTAATGATGCAGTTATAGAGAAGCAGCGGCTAAAGCTCGGTCTCAAGGGCTTTCGTTGGCATAGCCATACAGCTGCAAACGAGGGGAAACTAGTATAAACAGAAAGAAGAAATAATCAACACGCATACATCCCTGATGTCTTTTTAGTGCTAGTGGCATTAATTATAATGTGTGCCCAATCTCTTGCATTACCACATAACCAAATGTTTTGCCTGAATTTTTCTCTTCATCCTCACAATAGATTTATCACTGGGAACCCAGCTATTTCCTACTCATCTGTTCACCATCCCCGTATATCTGCTTGTTTATCTATCTGCAAGAATGCTTCCAGAGATGTTTCTGTGCCAAATGCGGTGGTTGCTGTAGATGGGGACTAATCATAAACGTAACTGAAATTCATTGTACTGATTTTTATGCTGCAAACAACGGCAAGGGTAGAGGGGAATATAGTTACTATCCTCAATATTATGGAAAAGTTTTGAGCTGGGACTGGAAACCATTAGAAAAAATGCTTGAAGAATGGGAGTACAGGGAAATCAAGAGGCAAAATATGAGATGAAAATGTATCTGGGAGCATTTGACATGTAAATGCAGCCAACAAATATTTAAAAGGGGTTTATATTATTAGTACTATTTAGGAAATAAGAGCTGGAAGCCCCATAAGTTTCTCCTTTCACTTTGGAAGAGTTGGTTGTCCTGCTCATTTTGCCATCTCTGACACTCTGAACAGTAGCAAAGCAAGTGTCATTAAAGAAAATTAGGCATATATCAGTCAATTTTAGAAATCAGCATAGTTTCTGCTTTTGTTATGGAGCTAGAAACTCTACACTGGACTGGCTGTATGTTCACAGATTTCATGAGTAAATTCTGGCAGACTTCTCATCCTGCTGAAGTGAAAGTTAGTGCTTTGACCAAATTTCACTCTGAGTATTTGAGCAATGCCATTTTTCTACATTTCGCTATCCCATTTGAGAGGCTGATGAATGGCCATTGTAGAACATGAAATTTCCATGGCTTTGGCAAGAACTTTACAAACTATATACATGTTTTGAACTGTCACTTTGAGATCTTAATTTACATATTTTGACTTGTGCATGAAAAGCAATTTCAAGGTCAGCTTCTGCAAAGAAATACTGGGTAACTCCATTAAAAGTCTACTGGCACTTTGCATATTTATTTTTCTTCCCTGTAGTATGCACGGGATCTCATAAATCAGGATAAACAAACATCAGAGGTCACATATAGATGTGCACAGTGTATTTCTACACGTAGCATGAAGGTATACTGCAAATACCAGATTGCCTCAAGAGTAACAGCAAACAAACGTTGCTCCCTAAAATATGTTATATCTAGGGGTACAAGGTTGTGACCAAAGCTTGTTGCGAAGGATGGGGTGACCAAAAAAAAAAAAAATCTACAGTCCTTGCACATTTGTGGAAAGCACAATCTCCCACAATATGTGGAGTCCTAACTGTGCCTGTGGCACGGATTATGCAAAGAAAGCAAAAAAATAAACCACCAAACATAAGAAATCATAAAACAACAAAAAACCCACAAGATGTTTCCAGCCATCATCTCTCTCTAAAGAGGTAAGATTTTATCAGAGATTGTCAAAGTCTTACTGCAAACATTTACTAGATGATATTCTGAATTCTTCTGGAAATGCAATCAGGCTGTATTGCCTTATCAACACAACTCATCATCTCCCGGATTGCTGCCTTTGCTGTTCACTCTTCATCCTTTCAGAACCATATCAGTCTTGGAAGCAAGGGAGAAATGCAAAACTCATTACAGTCATGAGTTTTTATGTCACACCTGAGGCCACAGATTGTAGGAATGGAACTCTAAAACACAATAGAGCTATGAAAGCAGCCTTGCTAAAATAGTGGAGATGAGAACACCAAAACTAATTAATTTAGACTAGAGATGACTGCTTTCCACCAAGATAGGTAACACAAACTGTAAAAGGCCATCCTGTAGTGCCAGATAGCTCTAGACAAAACGGCTACTACCTTACTACACTATTTCACCATTTTGTTTTATCTTGAAGGCTTCAGCCATATGTACAATAGGGATAGGAATAGTGTATTTAGGGGACTGTTAAATATCACTCCATTTTGAGCTTGCTTTTTGCAACTGGATCTGTACAAAAGTCTGATGTTTGTTGGAGCACCAACAGTATAGAGCCATTATTACATTTAACTGTAGAAGATAAGCCCTGAAACTGAAAAACTGCATCAAAGACTTTTCATATAATGCTATGATTACACAGAAATTAAAAAACATGGTCTTCGCCTTTGCTGAGGCATATAAGGTCAGTTGTGTGCATGGAGGTTTGTAAACTTGAGAGCTCTAAAAATACCCCAAATCCAAACACTTTTAATTGTTGTGTTAAAATCTGATTTTTCAGGAGGAATCATGGTGGGTTTTTTTGTTTCTGGGTCAAACTGCCAGCATTTGGGATGTAAGGAAAGGACTCTGTTGCATATCAGAGTGTAAAATCTTAAAAACTTAACTTACTGGAAAAAGTTGCAGCCCACTGTTGATGCCTTCCCCAGTCGTAGAAGGCAGGAAGGAGCATTAACTTTGGTGTCTATGCACAATAATGAAGATCTACGTGTACTCATTTCACAAGAAATAATCTCCCGTTATGACTTACAGGCCAAAGTCAGGCCTCCTCCTTTGTGTATGGTTGTAAGTTCTGACAGGATAATGCTCCTAGTTTCCCTGTCTCAAACTGAGTAGACTTTGATACAAACACTGCCTTGATCATCTTGACTGAAAAACTTCAGGCCTTAAAGAGTGATTTGATATTCATAATGATCAGATTTAGTCCTCATATGAATTAGGACAGATATCTACCAATAGGTTTATAGCCCCAAAGAGCAATGGTGGGGATAAGAGGGGCATACTACAGGACATAGTTTTTTATTACAAATAACTCTCCATCATCCAAAGTACTGTGCTCCAGTAAACATTCTGTCTCCTTTTTGACCGAGGTAAGACGAAGAAAGGCTAGCCTATGACTTGGCACAGAACAAGGCATGAGAGAATGAGCAAGCTGAGGATCAATACAAACAAAATAGAGGTGACGTTAATTGCTTGGAGCATTAATAGACCATGTGAGAGAGTAGAAACTAGCTTAGTTTGGAAAACCACGGGTGTTCGCCTGCCTTTTGTGATCTAGTTTTGCTAGAACAGCCACAAATGTCACTTCTGTCTGTCAAGCTCTGCACAGCCTAAGATCAGACTCTGACAGGGACAGTAGCAGAAGGTTTCCCTGGAGTGTTCTGCAGGGGGTGTATGCAGCATTGGGCACCCCAGGATGCAAGAGATGAGTAGTTGTACCGCATTTTTGTTCCATCATTTTTAATACTTGGCACCATGCTCAGTGCCTCTTGATGGGTTCATTGTAGTTACTTTAAACTAAAAAAATAAATAAATAACAGCCACCAAACCCATCCAAGTCTAAATATATAAAACTTCAGTTTTAAAAGCTTATTTTTCCAAGGCTACTCTTGATCTTTTACTTGGGATGAATCACACTCAAACCACAGCTTCAATAGTTTTCTTTCAAGAAGATCAGTGATTGTTGGACACTTCATGATTCTGGAGGAATAATAATAATAAAAAAAAAACTTCTATAGGAAAGTTCTGTGCTGGCAAGACCAGACTTGGAGCCTCAGCACTTGTAAGTGGCCTCTGAGAGCCCCCTGTAGCTGTTGACTGGTAAAGATTGAAGTAGTTTTGTTACTCTCACTGCAAATGTTTACCTTCTGAATCCTCTTGTTAATGAAATCAGTTGGCAGTCCTTTAGTTAGGTTTAGCTAGCAAAGCATAGGCTCTGTGCAGCCATGCTGCTTGGGCCCCAGCTCACCTCCTCTCTACCATGGTAGTATATTTATTTTAACATTTGACAGTATCTATCAGGTTTTAGAGAGCTTGTTTAATGACCTTTTCCAAAATCTTCCATTCATTTCTTTAGTTTCTCACTTTCTCTCCCTTTTTCTTTTTAAAATAAATTATGGTTATAAAAACAAAGTCAGCAGAAGGGAAAATATTCAGTACCTAGAAACTGAAAATTTGAGTATTTGCTTTTTATGGGGCACTGGAGTCTCCTAAAATACAGAACTGCTAGAAAACTTAAATGCTGAGGACAAAAAAGTTCACTCAGTGGCTATGCAAATACACTACAGTTTTGAATCTCTTTGAAAAATAATTTAAATACTTGTGTTTCAATTTATGGTCTTAAAATGCCTGAAAAACACATTCCTACTTTTTAAATGGATTTTTTTAAGCAAGTCTTAAATACACTTTGATTATTTCCATTCTTGACATTATGCCTACTCAGGTATTTTGTACAGCAATTTGAAAGCAGAAAGGCAATTCCTAGCAATACCAACAGGTATATATTGATTTAACAAACACCTCCTCTTAAAGATGCACTTTCTTCTTCCCATGGAAGAGAAAATGTGAATTTAAACTGAATAAAGCCAAAAGCTAAAACACATTGTCTATAATGATTTCTTTGATGGAGAAAGCTCAGGTTCAAGTTCATTATCTTGGTATTTTCAGAGGAGTTTGCCTGCAGCTCTTAGGAACAACATTTAACTGAATTTTATATGTGAACATTAAAGAAACAGTAATGCACAGGTATAAAATAAGTGATCAAACTGAAAGTAAAGTGTACAGCTTTCTCCCTGTTAGCCTACACTGTTATTATCTTTTCAGAAGATGTCAAAACCTTTTCTCAGGAATTCTCATTTTTCATACATTTTGGAAGTAGGTACAATTACTTTAACAGCTCTCTATAGCACTAAGACATCTGTAGCAAAATCAGTTATTTACTTCAAAGCAAGAAGATTTTGAAGGCAGAAAGAAATGGCAGGCAGAAACAGAGGTCCAGAGACACTGCTGCTAAACGTTTGGGTTTAATGAAACACAAATATAAAGAATATTTTATGTAAATATGTATATACAAAGGAGAAAATACATTTACAGGCATATATACTATATAACCAGAGGCCAGAGTGATTAGCATTCTCTTTTCAATTCCTGACTGAAGCTTTAGTATAAAACAAACTGGAATGCACATACCTACAGTCATTACGTTATTTCATCGAAGTCTGTATACTGACTCAATTTTAAGCACATGCTCCTGATCTCTTAAAACTAGGACTTGTATGAAAAATAATCCGAAGCACAAGCCTTGCAATACCCAGGAACACACGCACACCAACATGTATTCCCCACACATGCAACACCAGCTCAGTGTGAAAGGTGGTGAAAGGTACTTGTGGAAAAAAGGTATTGTACTGAAGGAACGCAGCTCACAAAGGGCAGGACCATAGAAACCACGGCTTGGAAATCTGACACAAAAGTCATCACAGCCCTGCGGCTGCCATAATTTATGTCTCAAACATTTATGCGCATCCTCCCCTTTTCCTCCTCCTTCTCCTCCTGCTCTTTAATTTTTCAGCTCTTCAAGAAAACAACACTCATGTTGCAGTGGTCCCTCCTGGAGTCACACAGTGCAGCTGAGAGCCCCTCAATGTACCAGTCTAAAACTGTACTTTCAAGCATTTTTAAAACAAAAGCAAGCCAGGGAAAGAGACAAAAAAGTTTGTTCCAGGCTCAAATTCAAAACATTTTATGAGAGACAAAGTTTATGCTGGCAAAGGTTAAAGTGGCAGAACACAGTCCTGCAAGCAAGAAACAGCATCATTTGCACCAAAGACTGCAGAGGCCAGAGGGCAGGGGATGTTCAGGTGCTGTAATGTATTTATATTTATTTTCCTTTAGCATAATGGGAACAAGGTACACCTGGATTTGGCTGGTGTGAGTAAAGCATGCATCTCCCTACACTGGTCCTGCAGAATGTGTGTCCCTGTTTCTAATTAGCAGGGTCACTATGTCCCAGGTCCTCTGCTTAGTCTGAGCTGTCTCAAATCCAGATCTTCCTCTTGGAGCTGCATCACTATTCTGATTACTTATATATGCTTTGTAGATGTGCATTGCGATTTGAAGACAAAAAAGCCCACATGGTTGTGTTAAACTGGAGTAGGGAGAAATACAAAAAAGGTGACAAATAGAATAATCATGCAGAGGCTTAGAAAAAATGAACATATTTCATGGAGGTTTACAGCACTTTATGACCAAGCTGTACGTAGATACATGTCTGCATGTCAGATGTGCAAGAAAAGACAATATGGTGATACTTCATCTCAATTTTTATACCTGAACATTGTTGACTGGTTTTACACAAAGGTAGTTACATTATATAATTTGCTGTGGCCTTTTTACAAGTTGAACATCAACTCAATGTTATCTATTCTGATCACTTCATAAACTGGTATCTAAGATACTGAAATAGATAGGATAATTAAAATAACACACCTGTATCTATGTTAATTTGTTCTCCCAGTATTTAGTCCCCTTATCTTCTATATTTACAGCATTTTCATCTCAATATCATTGTAATTACTTAGTGAACAGAAACATTCCCTGTCAACAGCAAAACACAGTTTTACTGAGTTTTACTGCAGCTAAACAAGGAAACGTATATAAAATCTTGGACACAGACAGTTAATCAAGCTTAACCATAGCCTAATAACAAAGCCAAGTGGAAAATGTATATGCTGGCATCCCACCATGCACTGCCACACTTTTTTATTAAGGAACAGACTTATTTTGTTAGGATTGTAGAAGAAGCTTCAGCTCCCTGCACCAACATGCATAATAAACTATGGAGTATATTCTTCACTGCACTATCCTACAAGAGTCTAATTGGACAGAAAGTTAGCTTGAATGCTATTTTTTTCATTTGCTTCTGTGTTCAGGGTCCAGCTCCTAGTGACACCTGCCAGGTCAGGAGTAACCAAGTTCCTAACCTTCATGCTCCAGGGAGACGGCTGCTGTACAGCCAAATACGGAGAAATAAACCTGAGGAGAACACTGCTAAGTGACACCAAGCTGCTAAGCTACAGCAGCACTGACTTTCTTGGTGTAAAGCCTTCCAGCTACAAAACATGGCTTTGGGGGAAGAAAGAACAGCTTCTTAACCCACCGGTACAGGCGCAGCACTACTGCTGCAAAGAAGTCAGATTTGCATAGTTCCAAACAGAAACAGTCTAAGGAAAGTTGACTATTTTCTTGTGAAGTAGGTAGCAGAATTACATTTATTCTCAGAGAATTGTCTTTTTAAAACCATGAGCTGCTACAGCAGGCTCTCAAGGCCCCATACACACATACACAAAAGCCAAACCCCTGTGCACTGGACGGCTGGCCGTGCCTGGGGGGTGATAATGCGGAGCCACACACTGGCAGCCCGCGTGCGGAACACCCTGCACCACTGCCAGGCGGGCACGCTCCTGGAATCACACCATGGGAGCGATGGCCTACCCGGGCCAGTGGTCAGGTGATGGGGACGTGCCTTCCGCCCCGTGCTCGCAAAGGCCTCCGCTAAACCTGAAGGCCCCCGGAAAGACTCGGCAATACTGAAACGAAGCATACGTGGTGCAGCAGGATGGGAGCTCAGCACCCATAACACCACTCAGAGGTGCCACCGAGGGCAGTTTTGTTTTGCCTCTAGAAAACATGCAGCTGCTAAAACCCTTAGCTTTTACTCCAGCAATGGAGAGTCTCACAGTGCGGGAGTACAGTGACAGTCAGTGTAACATTGATGAGAAAGGTCAAAGAAACAGAAGTGTCACATGAGAATTTAGGAACACAGCTCATGGTTCTGAGATGCAGCTACAAGGAATGATTAAGATACAAATATTTAACAGATTTGTACGGTACTAGATTTTGCTAAAGGGATAGTAGAAATTGGAGTTTGAAGAGATGCTTTACAGAACTGAATACACACTAAGCATTGCAAACGCTGCTGACAACTAAGTTGCTCCTAGCAAGATCAGAACAGAGGATTATTCCTCCTTTATCAGATTTGCCTTCCAAGCCTCCTTAGAGCAAAACCACCACCACATACACACAGAAGTCTCATCTTTAAAACTTGGGTCTCTTCAGTAAGCTCTCCTCTGAAAGAAAAAAAAAAAGGGGGGGGTGGAAGGGGGAGGATTTTTTTTCTTTTAAAACAGATATTCTTCCATCCCTATGCCTTGGAAAGAGAAGAATTGTCACACAGGCTTTTCCACATGCCCTGAAGGTGAACACTGAATATGGTCACGCTCTCTACATTTAGGCCACAAAGTTGACATACACCCATATCTACCTGCCACTCCCTGCCAGAAGAGAGTGAAAAAAACCCAAAATCAAGGTGCAAACACTAACTCTCATTTTGTTAGATAATCCTTTCTGATACCTTAGCTGGACTGAATCATTTTATACTAAACCAGACATAGTTTGTTCAGTCTATCAACTCTGCACAGTGAAAAAATAAAGAATTCATAAATTACATAAATACTTAAAACTGTTTCTGAAACTTCTAATTCTGTCTAAACCTTGATAAATACTTCCAAACTCTTCTGAAATTGAAATGGAAAGAATTAAACTCGAACTCTCAGCTACAGTGTTAATCAGCGAAGAAAAGCAGTAAAACAAAGGAGGCTTTTTTTGCCTCCTGTATGTATCTGTTTCGACACAGCACATTTCTGCAGATAATGTCTGTTCAAAAAGCAGTGTTTTTCGTGCAGAGCTAAATATCCTCATTATAAGGTTTAAAAACCAAGAAAATCCTTGTGGTTTTTTGTTTTTGTTTTTTTTTAACCAAGAGAATGTAATTCTTCAAAAGTTATCGAAATGCTGTCTTTTATTACCCCTCTGCTAAAAAGTGCTAAGTGGAGATAAATGCAAAATTTGGCTGGAAACATGGCCTATTTGTCAAGCTGTAGTGACCGCTGATCAGATTTAGAAATCTGGATGAAAACAAGAGAGGAAAAAAAAAAAAAAGAAGAAAGGGAGTATGCACAGGAGAATATGAATGAGACCGAGAGCAGGTATGAAGAAAAACTTCTCCCACAATTAAACAACAACATAAAACAAAAGTAAAACATGTTCACTATAACTGAGGACAACGCTAGCATGGTTTGAAAGTCAGTAAAGAGTAATTGTACATGCTTTTGTTAATATGTTCCACTAGGATTTCTCTGAGCACTAGAAGCTGCTCACTGGTTTTGCATAATAAAGCCAACCTGTGATCAGACACAACAAAACTGCATTATTCCCACATGTATTTCAGTAAAGAAGGCAGAAAGTGCTCTTTGGAATTACTACCATGATCAGCATAGAAGGATTTACAGATGTAATAAAGCTAAGAGAAAGCATCACCGACACCATCTCTCCTTCATTTTCTTCCTAGAACAACTAACTTTCAAAGGAGGAATCACAAAGATTAGTGGGACAGAGCCCTGACTGGAACCAAGACTTTTATCATATCATTTCATTTATAATTCTATCAGATTTGCTGAATTCTTGAAATACTGTTGATATGCACTAAATGGAACAGAGATAAATAAGCGGAGAGTGCTCCAAGGAAAAATGCATGTAGTTTTTCAAGGCCAAGTTAAAATTTACTTATGCAGCAGATGCCCAAAGGGTCTTTTGATGTTAAGATCTACCTGAGATAGGAACTGCTCTAAACCCTTTTAAATTAGGCACAAAGCAACCTTCCTATTACCTAATTTTACCACACTGTCCATAGCAAAATAACGCCTCCATATTTACCCCTAGCCTGCCTCACAAGACTTAGGGGGCTTTTGTCTCCTTTTTTTTGTTATAATAAAAATAAAACCAAAGCCACAATCTCCATCTTGAGTTATTTTTGAAGTCTCCAACTGCCTGAAGTGTCTAGCTCTCAGAGGAAGAAGAGAAACCTCCAGACGTACCAGATTCTACATATCTAGGTCTCTTTTATCACTTGACCCTAAAAAGTAAGCAGTGATGAGAAAGGACATGTACACATACCAAGTGCTTTATTTAAAACATCTTTCCCACTTCAACACAGCACTTCAGCAACCTGGGAAAGCAGCAAATTTTTTTTATTCTTTTGGTTTTTTTAATATACACTTTGGCTCCAGATAATAAAGGGGTATTTCCTATCATGGGAAAGACAGAATTTCTTTCTTTAATCTCACCCTGTTGAAGCAAGCAATGTCACCTTAAAGTGTCAGGTGGAATTTATTTCACTAAGCTAACAACACTCATTTCCTTACCCTATGGTTCCTTTAAGCTTTGTGAGTCTACACACAGATGTCTCTGAAATGTAGTTCATTTTAAACATAAGGAGGGAAGGGAAGAGGAGGAATAGACAAACTTATCTCACCAGAAAATCTTTGTAGAAGCATGTGTCCCTGAAGAAGAAAGGCTTTATGCTTATAATTTCATTCAATATTTCTTTTCAAACATTTGAATTATGGGCTTTATAGAACATCTTTTTGATACTAACTGAACTTTATAACTAATAAAACCCTCTTACTGAGCTTTGTTACTTACATCTAGCATCCACAAAGTGTCTTTTACAAATAATAACCATAGCTAATTATACATAATAAATAACCTCAGCTTTCAAACCTTCCCATATATCATTTTGCTTAATATTTATCACAGCTTTAAGCTGTCTAACAAGCTCCTAAAAGCATGACATTACCAGAAAGATTCCCCACTCTAAAGAGTCTCAAGCTATCCATCAAAATCCCTTTCATAAAAAGCGCTGATTAAAACTTCCTGGCATGGGCTTTTATTTGTTCACATGCTGGTTCTCCCTTTTCCCAGGCAACTGAGCCATTACACACCAGCTCACCTTTAGCAGGGTGGGAGAGTTTTCATCCTCTCAGTACCTGCTACCAGGAGCCTGACATGGTACGGCTGAGTCTGGGTAGGCAGAAGGAGCTACACTAACTCAGGACTCCTCTTTCTTAATTAGGACTTGAAACAATAGGTGGGGAAAAATTCAGGACCAATGGCTATTATGTATTAGCTTTCATTTCAGTGCATTGATTGAGCTTATGTTGTTTTATGTGTGTGATGAAAGGGCAAATCAAAACCCATTTCTCTTTCTTGTCAATTCTCTTTCTCTTTTTCAACTATTTATCTTCGTATTGTATTGCAGCAACAGATGGCACATTAAAAATGAATTCTCTTTTTGGGAACTGTATACTGTGCAGCTTATTCTTACCATCTAAAATGACGATGTAATTAAATTTCTTTTGGAAAGGTACCTATAAAATACAGTAACATAATGCCCACTTAAGGAATGAGACATTTTATAATAGAAGCATTTGGGGAAGAACACAAGTCTTCCTGGCATAGTGACTGTCTTTGGCCTGAACATTTTCATATTTTAACTGAATTGCTGGCTTAGTTAAAAAAAATATGCATATATATCTGTAGATGTATAGATGTATCAGCTTATTTCCCTCTCTGATTTTCATAGAGGAACTGGTTTCAAGTGTTTTCTACATTAGTTTCTCCTGGCATTTACAAACAACTCTCTCAGCAGGACTCACTAGTTAATATTAGCATTCTTTAAATAGCAGCTCCCAATAAATTCAAATAAATAATGTCATTGTCAGCAAGCACTGTATAGTAGGTCAGTTTACATGCACACTATCAATGTACACTTAGCAAGGTGCTTAGGTAAAATAACCTCCCAGTCACATGAAAAATTGTTTACAGTTGTAGGCTCATAACATTTTAAACCCTACTCAGGGGATCACATTTGATGAGCAACAAACCAGGATAACATAAGGGTAACAAACTTTCTTCAGCAGCATTAACACATTTGCCACCAATAGGAAACAATAGACTAAATTCCTTCAAAGCACAGTCCCTAATTTGGTGGCAATTAATCAACTCAGATAGGAGAATGATATGAATATCAGCTTTATAGAGCCAGAATAAACAGCAGCATGAAATACAATCCTTTCCTGTGATCAACGGCACCTAACAATTAGAGCAATAGTCATTAGCATTCTGTAGGAAAAAGAAAAGTGTGTGGAGGAGGAGGGACAGGTCATACTGAAGCTGTCTTTTTATTAATCATCATTAGAAGAAGGGAAAGAAGAAATATTAAGTTTCCATTCTTACAAAATTTAGTCATTATTTTTCAAACTTGGTTACCTGCTTTCAGATCCTGAAATCTCCTTCAGATGTTTGAATAAAAAAAAAAAACCCAACAAAAATGGCTAACAGAAAAAAACCCTTCAAAAACCCCACTCTTAACAGAGCAGTAACGCACAAATCATGGAGAAACCAGCAAAATGCAATCACACAATCAGATAGTGTCTGATAAGTAATATGTATCCCAGGATAAAGTTTGTTATACAACTTTTATTTTCTGCATTTTCCTACTGCAGCCCCACTTTGCTACTTTAGCCTTTCTTCAAAGAGTAAAAATAAAAAAAATCTGGGTGAATTCACCCTTTAATAGAAAAAAACAAAACTAAAAATCAAACATCACAGCATCTTTGCTTTTTCTTTAGGCCAAAAAAAGCCCAAACTAGACACTACCTTAAAATATTCCATTAAAAAGGACAGAGCTAATCATCTCTGAGAAGAGGGAATGGATGGAATTCCCCCCACCAAAAGGATTAAAAAAACCTCAACAAAACTACATATATGCACACTCCCCAGTCTTTAGAATATTGCAATATGAGTTCTGGGGATTTTTTTTAAAGTGGTGTTGTTTGAAATTTACTGTGCCTACGTGAATGATGATATTTAAACTGTTATATCTCGGCCCAGTCAAAAGCAATTTGCAGGAGGACACTGAAAGACAAATATATACATACAAGGGACAGGTCCGCTAACACGTTAAAACACACTCACACACAGAGCTTGACAGTTCCTTTCTCAAAATAAATACATTTGAAAGTAAATACAGCGCCCTGTTGAGTCAGGCTGCATTTAGTATCTCCGCTTTCCCTCCTCCCACCCCCACAACAGTGTGTCAAGGATGTTTTCATCCCCTTGTTTGTCTGTCTCCCCTAATCAGGACTCTGTTGTTGTACTGAGCAAGTCGGGGCATTTAGTAAAAATCAAGATGGATTTAGTTTGGAATTAAGTAGATTCCCATGACAGGAAATATTAAGAGATGATGGATGTCTGACAAATATTTAAATTAAAAAAAAAAAAAAAAATCAACTCCCATTTCAGAAGGCAGTCTGCAAAGCTGGATTTATGAAGCTGAACTTTAAACTAAAAGGAACATATTTTTCCAGGCTTTATGTATTAGCAATATTGCATTTAATTTAGAGATTAAATAAACACTGTAGTTTGAGGCAGCCCACAAGAGCTGAAATGCTGTATGTAGGCAGGCTTACAGTTTTGAAGCTATGAAATATGTCTCCTGTTTTGACACTATTGTAATAGCATAGTTGTTCACTTTCCTTGTTTCCATGGGGTTTATGGTCCATAAAGTTTAATAACAATCTTAACAGCTGAACAGTGAGCACACATCTCTGGGAGGCTGCTGTATGAAACAGGATCTGAATTTTACCCATGTAATTTTTAGTGGCAGCATATGTCCTTTTCTCACCACTGTCCACATATACTCACACCATTAAAGAAGGCACCAAACGACACTGACTCACCTTGGAAAAGAGATCACATCCCCTCAGCTTCCAGGAGCTGAGTGAAGAGCACTTAAAACATTAGGTTATCAAATTGTTGAATTTCAGAAAAATTAGAGAAAAAGTTTGATCAGTAGGTCCCATAGGAAAAACATTCAGAAGCACCCACAAACAGCAGTGGCTTTCTTCCATCTGAGTTAGTATAAAAAAAAAAAAGAGCGCCTTGGTTATAAGACCTGTTCTTAGAGGTGTAGACCTTCCTTTTCAATCACCCTTTCTCCAGTCTCACATGATAAGGCAAGAACACCCAGTTCCTAGTGAAATTGGTCCCAGCTTGTACTTTGACTAATTACTTTCAAAAAACAGTGAATGAAAAAAGGCTTAATGTGTTGGCAAAGACATGAAGCAGGTCCCCACAAAAGAAAACAAAACATGAAGTTACCCCATTCAAGTCTGTAAACATCTTTTTCAGAAAGGACATAGGCCCACATCTAGTTTTATCCTCAGAGGCAGCCCGAAGAAGATGAAAAAAGGGCTAAACAAACCACAGAAGGTTCTTTATCAAACAGCAATTTCCCCAAAACACTGCAACACACCCCAAACCTCCATCACTCTCTTAACTCCAGACTCTACCTGGCTCACCTTTGGCTACTGCTTCCTTCCCAGCTACCAAATAAAAAAACAACAGCTAGATGAGCTGACAAACCTGAGAGCACTTAAAATTATGTGGGAGATTGACCTGCATCTCATCTGGCCTTAGGCTCAGCAGATTACCATAGGTGAGCAGCTCTGCTCGCTTTGCCTGGCTTTGACCTTGACTTGTTTGGGTTATGACCCCAGTCTAGGGGACCTGATTTACAGACTGGGTGCTTTCCACTCTATGGAAGGCAGTGCAACTGATTTGTGATCAGGATCAGAAGGTAACATTTGCACAGAAATCTCGTAATACTGGTTAAAAACTAACATGAGATCTCTTTTTATACAGCCTGCTGGAAAATTTTAAGTTATATCAGTAAGTGATAAAAGGAACACTCCTAGGAAGAGAAAGCACCTTCTCCCCTGCGGCTTGGCTTTGACTTTAATTTTGATTAATTTGTGACTGCCTTGGACTAGAGTCCCAAATGTTGAACAGCTATGTTGGTTTAAACCACTCAAAGACAAAGCCCTCTATCTACTGATAATTCTGCTCCACCACCTATTCCACCATTTTCATGATTTTAGGGGTCTTTTTAAAAATAGAAGTAAAAGGGAAGATTCAACTTTCAAACCTGGATTTACATAACTATTTGTAAGGAGGAACTCTATACAAGTATAGAGTATTAAATGACTTCCCCCTTTTCAAATAATTGAACAGATTTCAACTTGATTATGTCTCTTTAACATTTCACTACATCATTTTTTTCAATTAATTTGACACATCAAGTAATATCAGAGTAAATCTACCTAAAATATTTACAATTACTTGCAAGATATTTTCACATGAACCAGTAAATTGAAACTTCCTCTCAGAAGAGAGACATAAAAAAGTCATTTTTATGGTGGTTATTGTAATTTTAATAGGCAATTTCATAGGTAAACTGAAGTGCTTGATCTCCATTCACTACTGTATAACAGGCTGTGCTGCATATCTAATGGAATCACATGGATTTGTATACAAAATGAACAAGAATTATAAATGGCTCCTTCTGTGATTTAAACTATACAGTTTTATGTACCTCAGCTACAGTGCCTAAGAAGAAAACACAACACACATTTATATTGTACAAACAGGCAGCCTACTTCCTTTGGGAATAAAGTTTTAAGAAGAAAATGCTTCAGGTTGGCATTAAAGCAGATGTTCAGCAGAAGGAGCTGTGCACACATTTTCAGAGTAGCCTCCATCCAAGCTGGTTCATTGAAATGTATGCATGCTCAAAAGATCTGAAATTTGTGTGGGCAAATGACACTTTCATGACTGGAGTAGATTAATAGAGTAATAGATTTAAAGGCTAGAAGGGATCATTATGATCATCTAGTATGACCTTCTGTTTAACAGAATTTAGCCAAGGGATTCCTGCATCAAGCCCATGGCTCATAACTTCTGGTTGAGCTACAACCAATATCTTTTAGAAAGACATTCAATCTTGATTTAAAGACTTCAAGTGATGGAGAAATCACTACATTCCTAGGCAAGTTGTTACAGTGCTTAATTACACTGTTTCTTTTTTCTTTTTTTTTTTTTTTTTAAAAAAAAGGGTCTTACTACTACAATTTGTCTAGTTTCAGTCCAGTCATTGGTCTCACTATATGTCCTCCTACTAGATTAAAAGTCCTTTTCTAGCAGAAGTTTTCTCCAAACACAGGTGCTTATGGGTTTGAAACAAGGGATATCTTAATCTTTTCTTCATGAAGACAGTGCTTCTTTATTCTTTTGTTATTAAAGTTCTCATCATACCTGTAGGTCTTTTCTGAAATCTCCAAAATCTTTACATGCAAACACCAACATTTTACCAATAGGCAAATAATGTTTCATTTATAGGAGTAATAACATTAATAATAATACTGCAAGGATCCCACTTGGAGAAGAAAAAAAGCCTGTTAGCCATTTGGTCTTTCTCTTTCTTACACACACTCATGCAAATATCCTTCAAAGAAAAGGATGAAATAAAAAATGACCCAAATACTCCACTTACTTAGTCAGACTGGAAGACACGAGGGCAGTAAAACAGTTTAGTACAGCACAGATCTTGGGTTTTTTTTGCCAAATTTATGTTTGATGAAAAAATTCATGGGGAATAGGAACCCCTGTACTCTACATCATGTCACCTGCCTTGGGTCCCAGGCATGTTAGAGAAGGTTTTTAATGTGCTATACCCTTCTGACCCAGGCATGCACAGAAGTGGGCTACAACAGTGCAGCCTGCCAGCTACAGAGCATCTGAAAACTCTCTTACACTTCGAAAATCCTCAGCTGCTTGTCAGGACAGCTTTATGGAAAGTGAGATGAGGTTCTGGCCCCAACGTTTAACTATACTTGGCCATAACTCAATTTCTCACAAATAGCAATTTTGGCATGTTCTTTTTCTCTTGTACAACTGTGATACATGCAGTGGGAATAATAAATTACCATGCTATTACACGACAACAGAAATCTCAACGTGTTTGGTTATATGTGCAGAACTAAAAATGTGGGCTGCTCCTTTCATCGCACTTTCCCTAGGCTAGAATCTAATATATTTACATAGTTTAGTAACAAACTACTGAACACATGAGACTGAGAACTCATGGAAAAAGTGATTGCCCTTATGAATAGGGTTACTGGATGGTTCTTTTTGTGAAATGAAAGCCCACATATGTGTAGTTAGAATCACTCTCATACAGTTCAGGCATATATTGTGATGAAACTGAGAATGTGGGGTTTGGAGGAATGTCCACAAATGCTGCTTCTGCTTCAGATGTGATTACACACCTCTTTGGAAAACACAACAATTGTATTGTATAATGCAAATACTAATGTCTTTTCTAATTCATTAAAATCTACTTTAGATTCCACTAATACTTGAGAAGTTAAGAACAGGAAAACAAGAGGTATGCAATTGAAGACAACCTTTTATTTAGGGAAGAAAAGAAGCTATTTTCATTCTAAGAAGACAGTGGGTGGGAAAACAGATTTCTGCTAAGGAAACCAGCAGTCACTTTCACTGAAAAGGAAATACTGAGTTGCTTTGTCCTAAGGTCTCAGTGGAGCAAAGCCTGATGGTTTAACCATGGCATATGGGTTGCAGCCCAAGAGAGCTAAAGAGAAAATTTGGAAGCTTGTGTCAAATTTTCTGCTCTCTATATAGCTTTGGCCTAGGCCTCAGCAGTAGTCTCCAGGGACAGAATGATGTACTGCAATATAACAAGCTGCCTGACATTTTGAAATGCCTTAACCCCCAGCTTTCCATCCACCTTTTAGCCCTTGCAGCATCTTCCCTTCCCACATGGAGCTGCACAATGTACAGCATAAGACTTGACTATAAAGAAAAAACTTGTCATATCTTTGTCCTTGAGGTATTTAATCAGCAATGACTCTTTGCTTCGTTAATAACATTTTCAGTAATATGAAATGCCAGTTATTGTATAGAAGGTAGGGTATATGAATGTCTAATGTCCCTTGCTCAGACACATGCCATGTCTCAGCAAAGTCTTGGGACTGTTTTCTATTTTTTTTCTAACCAGAATGGAGGATGGGAGGGCATGTAAAATTGCAAGCTCCTGATAAAAAATAAAGCCTCCTGAATTACTGAAAAAGGAAGCTTTAGAAGCACAAATGTAAATGTTGAAGCCAAGCCGATGCACACAAGAAAGAAGTTTATTTTATGCTTCCTACAACTTTTAGATTTATAACTGGTAGTTGATAGCCAAACTCTTAAAGACATTGCAATAACTATATATCCAAACCAAAGTCTTTTTTTTCCCCCTTGACATGGAAAATGCTGCAGAACCGGAAGTGTTATTAATTTTAAAACTCTAACTGCTATTATAGGCTTGAACGCCAGTAGCCCATCTCACAGTCTTCCCTTTTTCTAAAAGTCAAAACATTGAGGGGTTGAATATAGCTTCTCTCATACATTATCTCCCTAATGACTTTGACCTATTAATAAGTGGAATCTATCAAGTATACTCTCTCTTACAGTATTTTGTCAATTGTTATACGCCTCAATGGGGCCACCATTAAAAATCTGCCAATTAATTCAGTATTTAGGACACTGTTACTATGAAATATGCTATGTAGCATGCTATTTCTCATTATAAATATAGAAATGCTGTAAATTACAAGGTGAGATTAGTATTTTCTGCAATAAGAAGTGATGCCTTTTAATGATAATCATTATATACTTTGCCTTTTCTCTCCTTCAGCAGGATTCTTTTATAGCGGAACCATTCCAAGGGAAAACAATCTGAATGCCACACTGGATACTGAAAAGATATTCTTTCAACACCCTTATGCTTATTTCCTGCCATTCTGCATTAAATCCTTTCTGTAGCAGAGTCTAAATATGCACCCTAAGTAATTTTTATTCTTTCAAGAAGGTTAACTGAAGATTTATTGAAACTTTAAACAATCTCTTATTAGAAATCAAAATAAGATTTAAAAATACTATCAGGTATGTTAAACTGACTGTATTGTTTATGTACTACATCTGAATAAAACCCTTTTGCTTACCAAAAACATAGCTCTTGCCCAAAAATGATTAATTGTGGCTTTCTGGTCAATAAAACACTAAATAAAATGAAGGATGAGAACCTAATGTGGCTGAAAGTCTCTAATGGCATTTATTAATTTTTTTTATTTCCTTTTTTTAACAAAATGTTTTGATTAAAAATATTATTTTCTGTAATATCCCATGGATAAAAAAAGCATTAAAGCTATTAGCATCAAGTTAGCATGATTGCAATGAATAATGTGTAAAGTACCTCTAATAGAGTTGTAGCTGTGGTTTCATTTATTCTAGATGAAAAACGACATTTATCAAACATTTGATCTGATGGGCTATATATTTATGGAGAAACAAAAGAGAAGAGATTAACTGGCAAGAAAATCCATTTTGATTAGACTATTTAATGTTCTGTGTATGTGTTACAAATAACCCTATTCCCAGGAGGTTTCTTTTGAACTAGATTTCTTTAATTATTATTTTTATTTAGCACCGAGACCATATGACCCGTGAACATAAACTTTTAAAACACTTGACAAAAATCAAAGGTATTAAAATTTTTTTCTATATTGTTTTCTCTGTAAGGAAAGTCTTATTGCTATATGGAATATGCTTGCTAAATTAAACTTCTATTGTTTTTAAACATTTTTTAATATTATCATTTTAAGATTTCAACTTGCACATTTCTGAATGATATTTCATTTGGAACTCCAACCATTTATCTAGTCGAAGCATCTGTGTGTTTAACATATGGACTGGAAACTTTCCACTACAATGACTGTGCTCTGCCAAAAAGCCAGCAAAAGAAAATGTTCTGATGTAAATACATACTGATATCCAAGTTCTTCACAGGTTTTGAATCTTTAACTACCTAACTAAAGGAGAGTTTATTACAACTGTGGTTTTGTTGAAAACAAAAACAAAAAAAACCCCAGAAAACCTGCACAAACAGGCCTTGTATATTGCAAATCCCCATTTTGGCAACCCAAAGAGGGAATATAAGCTTAAAGGCCTGAATTTAACAAACCTAATTATCAAGGCTTAATTAGTACCAAGGGTAAAGCTTCATGGAACACCTGCAGACTTAATTTATGTCCTGACAGAGAGGAACAAGTGTTAATGGGCTGTATTTATGTTAATACCTGAACCTTAGAGAGCCAGTGGGATAAAACAGACTATGCACTAGTTTTCTGTTTCAAGCTACAGTACAAACATAAAAGATTTTAATCTTAATATTAGTTTGCACATAACTCCTTGGGGAAAGTATAGATCTATTTAAACTTTAAAATTGGAGATGCAGAATTACTAAGGAAAAAAAAAATAAAAGAAAAAAAGTCAATTTAGAAAGTGGTGTCAATGCAGAAAATATCAAACCAAAAAGTGTCAGTGGCCATTTTCTGAGCATTCTGTGAGCAGCTACTGTTTTTTTAAAACGTCTCACACTATACCACTGATGCTTTCTACAGCATGAGCTTAGATCTTCATGGGTAATACAATTCTTTGCTATATTCAGAGGGAAGGAAAAAAAAGGCTACCCACTGTAACCGCAGTGCTGAGAGTATTGCCTCTGCGTGCTGGGGCTCAGGGGACATGATCTGAGTTCACTCTGGGCTTTGGGCACCTTTTCAGAAGGCAGAGCCCTGTGGGGAATGGGGCCTCTTACTGTCTCCAGAGTTCTTGGAGCCCAGGCTATAAACGGGCCATATGGTGCCACCAGTCCCAGCTCTCATGCAGTGCCAGGAGAGTACAGAACATTATATATCCATGCTGTTCCTCTCTCTGTATGCGGTAAACTATCTTGAAGCTAGGGGGTTTTAGGTATGAATAAATAGCTTGTACATTTTTCCCACTGAAGTTGCAATTCTATTGTAGCAAGCCTGGTTCATCTTCACTTCTGGCACTGCGAGTATCATAACTAATCCCAGAAAGATGGCGTTTAAATGGCATTTTTCTGCCCTTCAAATGCTTCTTTTGGTCCTTGGCCACACATACCATTTCAGGAAAGATCACCTCTGAGAGTATGGCCATGAGGATAGCATTATAACCTCTGAATTACACTGAGACGAAGGGGAATGTTTATTATTATTATATACATCTGTCACCCAGTCTGGCTTTGGTTTAATATCAGGTTCCACTAGTATTTTCAGCCCTGAAATTGCTCAGGTTGCAGAATGAAGACACATAAACCCACCCTATGCTGGCCTGTAGAACTATTTATTATCCTTTTGTTGGTTCCTGTATTCACAGGTAATAAGGACAAAAAGTCATCTCTAATATAATCCTCTCCGGATATAATCCTCTCACAAAAGGCCACAGAATGTCACCAAGTGACTACTGCATCCAACTTGCAACTTCTCACAAGGTTCCAAAAGATGTTTGAATCCTCAAAACTGAATGAACCATAGGTTGTTCTAATGCTTATTTGCCTTTATTATTAAAAATGCTGTCTATCCTCTATGTACATCTGACTTAAGCTTCCAGTACTGGATCATATTCTGCTTTTCTGAGCTGAAAGAACAGTTCTTCAGAAATCTTCCCTGGTAGGTACTTACTGATGCTGATCTGATCACTTCCCAGCTGTATTTCTGGCAAGTTAAACAGATTGAAAGTTGTACAGTTATTCCTACAAAACAGCTTTTCTCAACTTGTGTCATTCTCCTCGCTCCTTTCTTAATCTTCTTTGCACCTCTACCATATGTAAATATAATACTGCTTCTTTCCTCTTCCTTGAAATGATTTACTTTGTCCATGTAAATACAAATGTGGCCATTCTTTTATGCCATTTAGAGCATGAATTTATCATTTTACCAGAATGTGTTTCACCACTAGCTTCCCTCACTGTACAGCAACATCTCTTCTATACAGGGCTAAATATAACTTTCCAATAAACAAATTACTTTTCTGAAGTCTTATCTACTTTTGTACACAAATCATCAGCAAACTGATCCTTGTGTTCTCAGACTTACTTGATGAGAATTATTCACAAATTTTCAATGAATTAAACCTGCAGGTCTTTACAGTTCACTCTAGTTAGGTGAATCAGTCGTACAGTATTCTCTGTCCTTTCAGATGAGACAAATTATATGAGTAATCAATAAGCTTGAATTATGTCACATGAAAACTGAATACACAATTTGAAACTGCTTTAAACAATACTCAGACTTTGTTTTTGTGAGTATACAGACCACTGAGCTCAGTTCCTCAAACATTCGTAGGAAGTGAACACAAAAGTGTAATAAAGTCAACCCCAAATTCTCTTTGCTTCATACAATTATAGGAATTGTTTCTATTTTTAGTTCACTTGTAATTCTATGTGACCACATGCACACAAAAATGAATACTGCTTTTTACACCAAGATCTATAGCAAAATATAACCTTGCCATCATCACACACCAGGAGAAGCTCTGGATTTAAAGAATTAGGAACTCAAGACTAGGCAAGGAGGCTGCGCCAGCGAGCCAGCAAGCTTCCCCCACGGGAATACAGCTTTGCGTCACGTGTTGTGCCAAATCATGGTACATTTTCCTGGGCTATCCAGCAAGAGGCACAAGCCCAAGGCACTGTGAACCTGGGGATGCTGCATCAGCAGGGCTGCCCAGCAGAAGGTCAGTGAAAATCTCCCCTTTTTCTCTTTTAACTAAAGGTTTGACTCTGCCTCAAGGCCTAAAACAGTTTTGCTGTCTGTCACTTTTTGTAAGTACACCAGGCTTGAGTCTCTACAGCTGCCCAAGAGAGAGGTAAGAGTATTTATGGGGTTGACCCATAAGAATTCAAGCTAATTTGAAAATATACATCTTGGGTGAGGAGGAATAGATAGTTTGGTTAGCGTCCCCTACCCCCACCACCTCCCTTAGGGTAATGGCATGAGAATTTTTAAAGTTTTTGTTATCTTTTTTCCTTCCTATTTTATAATCCTCTTTAGAATATTGACACTAATGCTTCTTTCCCTCCTGCTTTTTTCTGGCAATGACTGTGGATCTCACCCCTGCCACCAGCCTGTTTGCCACATTTCAGTGGTGTACAAACCATGCGTGCTTTCCAGGGCATCAGTGAAAATGTCATCAAGGATGTTTGCACAGCTGTGAAAATAGGGGCTGTTGCGGGGCTGTGTTCTAGTGCTGTCAGCTGGAAAGTGCAGCAGACCCACACGAGAACTGGTAGGGATTTGCATCATCTTGTAGGAGCCCCCCCCCCCGTCACCCTGTATCTATCGGGGGCTCCTTCTGTGTGAGGACAAACTTCCTGAGGCTACATGAGGTACTTAAACAGCTTGGAGCAAAACCCATCCAGAACAGACAGCAAGGGCTCAGCATAATGCCAGAGGGGACTTTCACACACTTTCACACTTTTGGTTCTTAGACTTGGAAAGGTTTTTAAGGACAAAGTGGAGGAAGGCCTTTCCATCTCATGTGCAGCTTTCCAATGTCCCAGGGCATCACCCCAAACCTCAGAAAGAATGGAGTCAGCCACCATCTGCCCCCCATGGACTTTCCCCTACCCCAGAAATGCCTCTGTCATGCAGAGAGCCCTTGCACTACCCTTGAAGAGCCATGGCTGGTGGAGTGTTGTCTAGTGCCCAGCTTGGACCTCCAACGACGGGAGTCCCTTGTGCCTCTCCAGCTTCCTGCCTGGTGCCCCCAGAACCCTTAACATTTGTACCTTGGGGCGCTGCTGGAAACATCTGCCCCATTTCCAAGTTTGGAGATGCTTTCTGAAACATTAAACAAGTATCTCACAACACGAATGAAACACTGGTCTTGACATAGCTTTTGCTCTCTGTGTGTGACTTGTTTTCCCTCCATGAAAAACAGGAAAAATAACACCTGCTTGTCAGGGCAATAATTAGCTGTTTTCATGGAGCAGTGCTTATGGTGCAGAGAAAGTAAAAATGAATATTAATGGTAGCAGTAAACTGCTCGCTCTCTCTAGAGTCTCAAACTTTACAAATGGTCACTTCCTAAACCAATGCACAATTGAATTTTGATTCAAAAACTAGACAATAAAAATACTAATAGTCATTTTACAGCCTTTGTTTACTACTTTTATCAGGCAACTTAATATCTGTTTTCTCTGACAAATTTATCAAACCTTGCAATGTGGTTTTCAAAACCGGATATTACACATTAACACCAATGTAATATGTACGAACATTACGGAAACAATTCTAGCAAAGCATATTATTTTTTTTCATGAACAGCAATAACACTGACACGTAACATACACAAGTTCTCGCACACGTACATATATGCATATGTGTTCTCGTAAATCAACATGGGCACAGTATTACGGGAAGAATATGGTTGAAGCCACGGTGTTGATAAGCGTAGGATTTTGCAATTCACATATGCTTTCATTTTGGTCACGTAACGTTTCAGAACAGTATGTTTTTTGTATATTTTGTAAAACTAGCTTAAGATAGACGATAAACGGAAATAACCCATTAATCAGATTGTCAATGAAAATTCTGAGAATTAAATTACAAATCCTGGACAAATTTAGTCATCAATTTCTCAAAACATCTTTGGCATGGAAAGCCGGAGATCTTTGTGAGGTTCGAAAGGTTGATTTCCTGAGTTTCTTAAAAGCAGAAACAACACTTGTTATACGCAGTTTCAATCTGGCTTTTTTTTTTTTCTGTTTTCTAATTTCATTTCATCCTACTTTAACATGGCGTTTTCCACCTCCCTCAGATCTTCCCACAGAATCAGTCAGGCAGAAGAAACACTTGAGTAGCTTGTGTAAGCATGATGCCTGAGCTGGTCATGGTAATGTGTCCTGGACACATTAACCAATTTTGCAGAGAAAAAAGAAGGAGAATTTGCAGATTGTGGCGAAGTGTAACATTAATCCAAACTGTATGATAGAAGGCTGTCTTCAAAACCACGTATTATCTGCTACCATGTACCCAAATTAAAGAAAAACAAAAAATCCAAAACAAAACAGCTCCTAAGATTTTATTTTCCACTTGGGCTAACATCAGTGAAATGAATAGCCGTTTTGCTTCAGTAGTTGCATTTCTTTTGGGGTCATCTTTTGCTCAGCAAGAGTGGACAAAGATGAACTGGGATTTATGGGGCTTTTAATTTTTATTCTTTAATGTTTCTATTTTCTTGTTCATATAATTTTTATTTAATGTTTTGAAATATAGCTTCCCAGTTCAACCTTATTTTAGTTTCCCAAAGTAAATGCAATTTATATGTTGAGGTGAAAGAAAATAGAGAAAGAAAGAATGAAAGTAGTGAAATTTTTCATATTTCAGGCAAGAGCAAAATCTTTACCTAACTTGAAATATTTTCCATGCTTGCTTAAAAATCTGTAAAATGAGCAACTACTCATCAGCTTAAGAGTTATATATGTGAAATCTCCTGCACACAAGTCAGGGCCAATGCACAACTGAAGATTTCTAACCATTTGTTAAATTTCCCACTCTGCAAGTGCCAAAGGACTGAAGAGTAAAAATGAGCGAGTGAAGACAAGGTTCCAAGTCACTAAACTGTAGAGATGTCGCAATCCTTTTTGGAGGGAGAAACTGCAGTTGCACTGTAGGAAGGAGAAATCTCAGTTGGCTTTACAGCCAACACAGGATATTAGACTTTTAACAGAAAGAAAACAGCAAAGAGAAGTGCATATGAAGAGAAAAAGAATAAGCAGCTCTATAAACAGACCATGAACTTTTACACTGGTACTGTTCAGCTACAGGAAGCCAACCATCAGCTGCTGAATTTACATTGTGCAGGTAGTCTATTGACTTGATATGTGCTTTAATAAAAGAGGATCCAATATAGATGGAAGTTATTTTATGAATAAGACACAGAAACTTTAGCCATTGAGGTAAACATACAGACAGTGTTTTCCTGTGCACACAGGGGTGCTTAGTTAGAATGAAACTCTGACTAAACAGATTGAGTCAGCACAGTCAGCTCATAATAGTAGCTGAGGTTCCTGTGTGTTAAAATGCAAACCCTTTATCAAACACTATAAAACTAGTGGGCAAATAAGGTCCTTGTTATTTCTTATTTAATATTAGTTAAAATCAGTGAAGCATTCAAACAGCAGGTTCCAGGAAGCTCTTTTTTTGTTAATGGAGAGTTTAAACCTATTATTTAAGGCATTTTGTGATCTGTCTGTAATTATATAAATGTCATTTCAATTTTTCTGGAGTTCAACATAAAAAAGGCAAATATACTGCACACTGGACCAATTATGCACTGAGCAATGTCCTTCAGGTACCTTCAATGGGTGATAAGCAAGGTAACAAAGTTACCTTACACTTTCAAAACAATAACCAGCCCTTAACCAAATAACTCTCACATCACCTGCAGCATTACTATTTGCTTTTCATAGATGAGGAAAACAAGGCACAGAAATGTAGCTGAACTGCCTGAGGCCATGTAGTGATTCAGTAGCATGGAGAGATCTGAAGGTCAGGAGTTCCTGATTCCTTCACCTGACCACTGTCTTTTTACGCTGCATTTGTCTTTGGCTCAGTTGCTTATCTGGGTGAGAGTCATCGATAGTGCTAAATTGTTCCTGTGCTCCTAAATTTTAGCATTTCTGTCAAAAAGCCCAATTTCAGAGTGGAGGCAAACTTCCACCAGAGCTAAAATTACAAACTTCTGGACCTCATAACACCTTTACCTTCATGATTTCCTACTTCTACACCCCCGTCAAGATTCAGAATACCTACTGGGAACATGCAGAGGGGATGAAGCAGTTGTAAGAGTGCTAGAACAGAGGCTTCAAACAGTGACAAGAAGTACCTTTCCCCACCCCACAGAGTCTGAGGCACAATCTGGATTTTGTTTTGGATTTTTTTTTTTCTGAAATACTGACCTAAGTATCGCATTCACTTCATTTATCCCAAAACTTGTCAAAGGATTCTGGTTAAAAAATAAGTGATACTATATTATAATGAGTAAACTTTCAATATTTCTCTGCTGCACCATTCAAAAACTCTGCAAATTTTTCCTTTTTTCTAGCACTTTCCCCATCCCTGATCTGTATTTATTCATGCATACACCAAAAGCCTTTCACTGGTAATAACAAGCTTCACTGACATGCAATTTTTACAGCTGTTACAAGCAAAAAAAGAAGAAAATTCTGATGTCCCTTTATTTAAAATATTCCCAAAAGTATAATTTTTTGAGTGCTAATACATAAATTTGTGTTCTTAAACGCAGATTTAAAATAAAGGTGTAATTTATGTAGCGTGATACTAATCTTTATCCCTGCAGCAGCATTGTTAAAAAGAGATACTTCATAAGAGCAATAACAGAGTATTTTGGACACAAAGTAAAAAACAAGAGGAAACTGGAAGAGAAAAGGATGTCAAGAAGAGGGACTTCCTTTTAAAATTATTTCTACTGTGTCCACATGTCAGTGTAGCTTTGCCAGCTTCCCACGTTAAGCAAGCCAAACACAAAAAGTAGGAGCAAATGTCGTCTCCCAGTTCCAGGCTTCATCCCTGAACTTCCTGGCTTCTGTGAGTTTATGTCAATACCACAATAATAATTCTGATTTATATAAGCTAAAATCTTATGGTTCAATAATATTTCAAATGTAGGATTTTTACAATAATAATGTCACTATAAGTATCCCTATATTTTCTAGAATTAAGTTCTTTTAGCATCTTAAAATATACATGGGAATGTGGTGCTCTTAAAAAATGCTGTATTAAATTATGCCACATTAACCTAGAAAATGCTTACTAGATTACTCAAAAATCTTTTTTCTACACAGCAAAAAGAATGGTTGCTAACAAAAGAAGTGATCAAATGTTGATGTAAATCTCACATGTGGACATCCTTCCAGCGCACACTAAAATTACAGCTGATTTCAGCAACAGATGCACTGAACTTGTGTGGCATCCTCTCTGAAGTTACTGAGATTGCAATTATTATATTTTCTTTCCGCTCTTTGAAAGAAGTAAAATCACATGTATCCCAACTGCTACAAAACACTAAACCATAGATAACAATTATATACCAAGGAAGAGGATAGAAGGAATTTTTTAAACTTATATATGACTGGGCACCACAGTGCTTTTTGTAGGAAGAAAATTGCTGCTCATAACAAATCAACAGTCTTCTAAACATCACTTACACATCAGCACATTCCAAACTGTTTTCCTTTTACCCTCCTCATCTAACAAAATCTAAAAACCAAGCAAGAACATATTTCGTTTCACTGCTTCAGAGTCAAAATGGACCAGGAGCTTTACCGGTCTCATCAGTTTCTAGTTCCTCTCGCACATGAAATTTATATTTCTCAGTGTCAGTGTCCTTAGAAGAAGAGTGAACACAGCATTCAGAGTCATTAGTCATCTTTCATGCTCTGGAGGTCCTTCTCGACCAATTTAGTAAAGAACAATGCTGTGCAAAAGAGACAGGATAGCTGCTAATGACAGGCAACAGTTCAATATTTTATGCCACCTTAAAAAAGTTTCAGTAACTGAAGGTGTTCTCACATTAATTCTTTGCATCAATTATTGACAGAGAATTTAATTTAAAGGCAACTAGTCAGTAACCTAGGGGTACTGTTTTAAATAATTTATAATTGCTGCATGGGTGTAATCATATTGCTATTGATTAAGATCCAGTCACTTCTACCAGTCCAGCATGTCTTATGCTAATTAATTTTAGTGATATCACCTTTTTAACTCTGTATTCCCTGGTAACAGGAACTCATTATTAAAAAATAATTTAATCAGGAGCAATCTTTTAAAGTTTATTTGATTAGTACTTGCTAGGCCATTGAAAAAGTGAATTTAAATGAAAGTAAAATTAGAAACTGAAAAAGGATAAAGACAGTCCAATAATTTCAAGAGAAAAGCAAGAATGCTTTAAAGAACTAAGATTTTTATTAGATATGGGAAAGAATATTAAGACAGAGTTATCATCATTGCCTCTTAATCCTGAAGTTGTTACATCCATTAACTCCTGTTTAAATCAATAGAAATTTTGAAAATCAGTACCTTTCTAGTGAATTGCAATTCTCAGTACGGCCAGCCTAGGACCAGATCCTCTTAACCCAATAAAATACAATATAACATTTCGAGACAAGAATGGAAGGCCCTTCAAAGCGTATCCCTCTCCTGTCTCACGTATCAGTCCTCAGCAGCAGCTGATGTATGCCTTCACCTGATCCACAACGGCAGATTCCAGTATCTACTGGAAGCACTTTTTCCACTTTTTCAGGCTGCCCCCAAGTTTGGAAATTGCTTCCTCATATGTACATAGAACATATAAACCTTAAATGCCTTTTAAAAATTCTCCTTTGTTGGCATGTCAACAAGAGGAATATTTAGGTTGTTGGTGCCTGATGAAACCTGCTGGCCACACTGATTTATCTATCACTGTATCATTGTTCTCTACTGTCTACTTGGTGCATCAGTGGTCTCCTGTCACACACATGGACTGTGAACTTCAAATCAGCAAATGAATTTTTACTCTGGGTGTGCACTTATAAGGTGCTTAGCAAAGCAAAAACGACTTGGCCCTTAGGTGTTGCAGGAATACAAGCAGTAATAACACAGAAAAAACACCTCAAAGCATGAGAGTACACATTTAGTTCTCCAAAGTCCGCAGCAGACATCCCTTTCAAGGACTTTAGTTGATTTCATTAGGTCCAGAATACCCCCTTTTTGATGTTACTAATTACCGATGATAAATGCTTCCTGCACACATAAGGCTTCATCTACAAACAGCAATTTGAAAACACAGAGCCTTCAAGGGTATAGTCTTAACACTTTCTTGTGAAGTCTGCTGAACCTATTCTAGGTTTTCCCATGAAGGCTTCAACAAACTCTACAGGCAGTTTAAAACTGCAATGGAAGCAGACAGACATGAGAACAGCCAATGCTAAGGGAAATAAAACCTTTCTGAAAGCAGCTTTTGTCTCCCTTTTTTCTCCAGTTAAAGACAGTGGGAAGGGTGTTACTGACTTCAACAAGAGCAGAATCTGAGAAAGTTTTCCTTAATAAGCACAGATGTTTGGAAAGAAAGTTAATACAAGGATAAAAGTCCAGCATGGAAAGGAAGAAACTGGAACACAAGGAGGAGGTAATAAAAAAAGCACTGAAGGGGGCCTATGCCTGATATTTGGGAGTCCTTCCACTGAGATTAGGGTGCTGGATGAGAGCACGGGCAGACAAGACATCATATGTATCCAGTATCAGTAAGGACACAGGTCAGGGACTAGGAAGACAATGAGTATAATCATATCTACCAAAGCCAAAACATTTAGCCTATAAGTAAAATGACAAACCCTGTAATTTGAAGTTGACACATGCTAGGAACAAACATCCACAAACTAATGCCACAAAGGACAGGCAATCTTTGTCCCTGAAGACACCATTATGTAAATTAAATTGAATCTAGTCCACTTTGAGGTTTGCAATCAAATGGGCATTTTTAATATCAATAAAAATTGAGCTTTCCCCGGAGAATCCAAATCAAGCTGCTTTCGCAGAACAAAAGGAAAATGCTGAAACATATATGCTTTTAAGATAACTCAATGAATGTAAAATTGTTAGCAAAACCAGTACATTCAAATCTACTCTGACAAATAAACTGTGAGGAAGAATAAACTGATCTGACATTTGTATTCTGTTAGAATAAAGAATCAAGAAGTTTGGGGACAGCATGAAACACCTGGGTACTGGGGGTCCATTGCTCCAGGAGGCACTGTCCACCCTTCACGCCCATCGCAACCAGCACTCACTTTACACCTCTGGGGAAAAAAGCAATAAAAAAAAAATCAACTGGGCTGCCTATGATTTATTCTGTTCGTGTGGTAGGGAACAGTGATACAAGATGGTGTAAGTGGCTGTTGTCTGTTAGACCTACAATTTTCATACATAAAGTCTTTAATATAAATCTACTATTATGCACAAGTACTAAATAAATGTAATATACCATTAAAAATAAAGGAAACACCAAAACAATAATTAAGCAAGTACACTTGTTTTTTTCATAAAAAAATTGATGCCCCATGGATCAACATCATTGCTAATCTACCTTGAATAATGGCTTTGTTAACAAAATTGCAACTGCAAAAGGTTGTGTTTGACAGTCACACCTGGTAGTATGAGACTATATTTCAAACAGTTTGGGAAAAAAAAATACACTATTAAATTTACTGAATACCTTGGCTAGGGTTAAGTATTTTATGCAGGCATCAGCATCTTTAAGGAGTTCACCTTTTAAAAGGAGCAGGTTTTTTGTTGTAAATGGCACTGACACTACAACAAGAAAGTTCATTTCACAAAGATGATTCATTAAGAAATAAAATATTCATGGCTGACAGCTTGAAGGATCGCCATACAGTTTTATTCTAATGCACCTGTCCTCTTTGTCAAGTCCAATATGGGATGTCATGTCGCCAAAGTTTTATTTAGAAATTGTTTGTCAGAGTGAGCTTTCTAATGTGAATGAAAAATTCATTCCCTCATTAAGAAGATTTTCCATGAAATGTCTAGGATTTTCAATGAACACCAGGACATGAACCAATTACTGTTAAACACTTAAAGAGACAGTGTCCTAGCTCACTCAGCAAAACCCTTAATGCACAGTATATGGAAAGAACTCAATATCTATCAGGAAAACACAAATGAAATATCAGTTTTATTTTGGTTTATGTGCTCCTTCCTTCTTTCCACTTTCTCTCTTTTCTCTTCTCTTTTTTCTTTTTTCAGTGACAAATGGAAAACCATGAAGTTTGAGAGGTCTTAATCAAATGCAAATACTGTCTGCTGAGTATTTGTATATGGCTTGAAGGACAAAAACATGGCATAAATTTATAAAGACCCATATTAATTAGCCAAAGAGATATGTACATGTAAAGCTGACAACATTTATTTGTGGCTCTTTATTTGCTGAAGTCCTCTTCTTTCCTTTTTTGTCTTTTCCTGAAAGATTACCTGTGCCAACTAAGAGAGCACCTGCCTCAAGCTCTGAACCTCGAGGATCATAGGACCAGCACACTTGCACAGAAATAGGCATTGCCAAACCACTTTCTAAGGTGCAACTTTTTCTTTGAATCTTGCAGGACTCCCAAAGCAAGCTGAAAAGCTGACTGCACTAATTTATGCAATTATCTATGTCCCATACTCTTTATTTTTTCCTTAAAGGAATTTCACTTGGGCTGACATGTTCTCTATGACCAGGTCTCCACAGACATGCACTCACCGTGATTTTTCTATTGTGGAAAATAATTTAGCTACCCATTCCAGACTTCAGGCTGTCGGACAGCCTACCTGGAGCAGAAGCGAGGCTGCTGGCTATCTGGAATCCCAAGACACTTTATATCTGTTCTGATCTCTTCCCTGTGTACCAGCACCTGGCACCGACATGCTCCGGACCTGCCCATCGCAGGTGGTCTGTGGACATGCAGCAAGTTTGATACCTCCTGATGTACATACAGTTCATTCACTGCGCACCGGTACCATAGTTCCCAAAGGAGCCAAGCTTCCTCAAGGGCTGTAAAAAGTATGGACCAGTGTTGAGGCTTTCCACATACAAGTCACGTTTGCAGGGACAGCCTTGCTCTCTCCTCCGGGCGAGCAGACAGAGGTGGCAGGATGACCTCTCCCTCTGGACTGAGGTGGACACCCACAGCCACCCATGCTGGGCTGCCTTGGCTTGTGCTTCAGCTCACTCTGCAACCCACACTGTGAAACTCACAGAGTCTCCACAAGACCTTTCTCTCTTGTGTACAAAATCTCAATGCTTAGTTAAAAACCCTCTCATTTTCAGTAATTCAAACTAGCTTTTTTTTCTTTCTAATAAATGTTAGTAGCAATTGGAAATCTTGTAAATTCATGCCACATAGATTAATCTTGTTAATGGCAAGCAGATATCTCAACATAGTGGTCTATCACACAGTTCCAGCCACGCAAATCCCCTACCTTTAAAGCATTCTAAAAAAATTTGGGGTTTATGTATGCTAGGGTTCAGTTTGAATCTGTATGAGTAGCTAACTTTCCCTTACTTGTACCTCCTGGAATTTTTCTATGTAATCTATATTTTAGAAAGTACAGGCCATTAACTTTGTGCAACGCTATCCATAATTACTTTCACTGGGAAAATGGTCAAGAACTATTTACATTCTTTAAAATTTGTAAGTTTTCTTCTAGATTACTGTAGGAGATATTTTAACAGATGAAGAAGTATTTTTTAGCAAATCAATATTAATTTATCCAATTGTTATGGTCTCAAGAGCCAAAGTGTGTTGTTGTGCTAAGCTGAGAAAAGAGTTTACTCTGAGCAAAAGTTATTCAAATATTTATAAGACTAGATAACTTAGAATAGAAAATACAGATGGTAGGAGGCAACACTGAGTCACATTGTTTCAGCCACCCTTTCACTTATTAAAGGCAAGAAGTCTAAATGGGCAGATAGTGTGATCACTGATTTCCTCATGCAATTTTCAGCCGAAATCCAAAGTTCAGTTTATTTTTTATCTTGAAGAAGTGATGCAGCTAGGGCTGCAGAAACAAGTTCATATAGTAACAAAGTTTATATTCTTCCTTGACTAAAATATTTCAAGATGTTATAGATAACTTCCTACCAAGGCTGCATATTATATATACATATGAAAATAATAATGTATATCAGTTCATATTCCATAATGCATAATAAAAAGCCAGTTTCTCTAGTGGTAATATCTAAGCCTAAGCAAACTGCAGGCAAATGTTAAGATCTTTCTGCCATGTGATTAATACTGATATCAACCAATCATCCTTATTTACCCCAGCCCTTATAGTCCATATTCTACTTTACATAGGTGAATAATTAAAAGCAAAAGCCGGAGGAAATCATTAATAGTTTTGTCATCTACAAAGGTCACCCAGTTGTGCATCATAATTATATAATCATAAATGCAAGGCATTATTATTATAAACATGTGAAGAAAAGGAGCTAATACTCTTAGTTTCAGAATTTGTCTTGAAAACCCCTTTCTCATCATTTTGTTTACAAGACATACTTAAAAACTGCAACTATTCTAGTCTTTGCAATCTTATAGTACTTCTTCCTTGAAGTAAGAATAGAACATGTCTTCCAGCTACCATTCTTTTTTAAACACCAATTCTTCTATAAGGTACAATAAATTATTGCAATAACCTTTCACTCCTCTAGACCTAAGTTCAAATGTAACTGATGTTAGAAAGAAAATGAGTTTGTTATTTTAAGCTTAATCACATCAGACACCTAAATTCTCAGAAGCAATCCAATGGAGGTGCTCTGCATTTGGTAGGTTCGTTTCTCCTGTTGACACCAAAGGCTCCCCAAAAGCCCACCCACAAATCATAGCTAACAAACTCCGTCCCCAATTTAGCATCATGCGTCAGATGTGTAACCCCATCTGCGTGAGTGGCCCACTAAAAGCACTGGGATTATTCAGGCATGTAAACGTATACGTCTGCTGAAATGTTGACAGAACTGAGAGTGCCGGTGGTCAGGAAGGGGTTATAGCACTAGAGAAACCAGTACACGATGAAACTTTCTGTAGAAGAGATCAACTTGGTTTTGCCTGCTAATACAACATTTTGAAAATGTACTGTTTTTTTAAAGGGCAAATTAGGAGTTCTGGGGCTCTTAGAACTAGCGAACACAGAAAATCAATTAAACTAACATGTGAAGCTTAAATATAACACATTGTAAACTCATATTTTATGCCTCCACTTTAAGTGCACTTAGATGATCTCCTGGAGGAATTCAAAAAGTGTTATCTTATTTTGTGCCCAAAACCAGAAAAAGAGCTCCACTGGGCTTGGCAGGCTGTTAAAATTAAAATAGCTGTTTGAGCACAGCATAATATATGAGATGTTTAAGGCATTTTCCTCTAGAATTTTAGTTTATCTTCTTTAGTTAATTTTCTGAGATAAAATCCAGTTATAAATAACCTGAAGGCACTCTCAGTCTGCTGCTTGTGGGATGGCAAATCTTTAACAGCCAGAAATTCTGCCTCTTAGAGATCTCTTGAGGGAATAATAGTACTTTGAAAATTATCCAAAGGAAAATAAGCAAAAAGCATTATAGAAATTATAAAAATCTGTAATTATGCAGGAAGTTATACTATATTTATAAGCTAATGAACTATCACCCATAGGCTTTTTTTTTTCTTTTTAAATACAAACATAAAAATATTCATTGACTATAATCAATACAAACTGCTGATTTTCACCAAAATTGAATATAAAGACTTCCAAGTACATACTAGAGAATTTCTGCAGGATAAATCCCTACAGACATGTGCCAGATTAATAAAGAGAAATAAAAGCTAACAATTAAAACAGATGTGGCTAAAGAATTGAAGCAGAACTGCCCAGAACTTTTACTTTTCAGTACTCTAGAATCAAGAAAAGAGTTATACCCTGACAGCATGTAAAACAACTGAAATATGAAATTAATACTTTCTCTAAACCAAAGACTACAATAACAATATCCTGGCTGTCATCCATTGACTATGTATATAATTACCACAGTGCCTACTACTAGAAAAGTAGGAGGCAATTCAAAACAAAAATTGAGTCTGTCAGACTAGATACTGTAAAATTTATTCTTGTCAAAGATCTGTAGGCCACAAATAATAATTGAAGTTCAAGCAGTTTAAAAAAAATATTTGTGGAATATAAGAGCAATCTTTCTCTTTTTTTAAAGGTCTAAAACTGCTATAGAAATCTGCAAGTCAATCACCTTGTCAACATTAGCAAGGAAAACAGTTGAAAGCCATTCTGACAGGCAAGGTAGAAAGGAACACATATTTGTAACATAATAGAAAATAACTGGTAGAGAATTAGAAAGGAAAAAATCTGCCTAACTATTCTCCTTGACTTTTCTGAGGTTACAGAGAAGGTTGATGATGGTAGTGCAAATGGCATAATTTATTTGGATTTTCAGAGTGCCGGCAATGAAATTTAATGTTTGAAAGGTAAGAGCTTAAGAGGACGGACAAAAGACCTAAATCTGAGTATCAAGACAGAAAAGAAAAAGAAAAAGGGATGGTTAGGAAGGGGGAATTAACTACACCAGCAAAAACCAGATCTTGTATTGTGCAGATAATGTCAATTTGACTTGCTACTTTTAACTCAATACAAATAATTAGACAAGTGAAAAAAATAATTCTAAATTAGAGACAATCAGAGCAAACACTTTCTCATAGGGAGAATAATATAAGTCTAGAAAGAATGGCAAAGTGTATTTGTTGTCACTGTACTGAAGGAATAAAACCACAATTTACTGGCTATCTCTCATTGTTAAAATGCTACAAGCCCTCATGATTACAGTCCTAGTTGTCTTCACTCACAGTTCTTAATTTAGAATGACAAAGAAGAGTATTTTTTCCCAAATGCAACTGCACTTTCCCTCACTTAAAATAAAATGTAATGAAACAATACTGAACCTTTGATGTACACAGTTTTAGAGATACCTTAAAAACTCCACTGAAGACATCACATCTGACAGGGAGAGTTTCTAATGCCGTGGAATGCTGAGATTTGCAAAATCCAGACGCGCATTTACTTTTCATTGATATTAAGCTCTCATTTATTAACTTAATTCAATGCTGTGGAACTCATATAGTTGTAAAAGCTTTCGGTTAAACTTCTTTCTCCCCAGGATTTTCAAAATTTCAGTGTAAGCTGTCTGCGGGTCTTTTTTGTACGTAGAGCAGTGTGGCAAGGCTTTAAGCAACAGTTCAGACATTCTCCCAAATATTCATTAGATATTGCTCACACAAAATTCAGATGAAGCATTTCCACTACATTTTTCAATTATTCGTAATCTGCAACATTAGCTAAAATTGGTACTAGGAAATCCATTGCCAGCAATGTGTGTATTTGTGTGTGTGCATGACAGAGATGCATTTTTATGCTGATCCCTCCAAGATCACAAAGTAAACATTATGACTTCTACCTTGGACAATGAAACAAACATCTGCTTATTCAATGAAAATATATATATAATTCTGAATTACCAAAATCAACCCAACTTTGAATGATTCAATCAACAGGAGAAGTTTCTGTGAATGATGGGACTGTACTTTGTACTTTAGAGATATGTAATCTGGGCTGCCTATCTCTCAATTCTCCTTTACCTCCTTAACAACTTTAGATGCATAAATAAAATCTAGGACATTCCATTTATATTTTTAACTTCAAACCAGGCATGAGAGAAAGCATTTTGCTGAATGTCAAACTCACACAAATATTATGCATTAAAAATGTAGTTGCAAGACCACTTTTTGAGGTTTCAGTTCCATTAATCACGTTGCCTCTAGTGGGGATCGCTGGATTTCACTCCAAATAGTTTGTATCCACACAGCACAGTCTACTATTGCCTTTCCATTTTTTCCCTCCCTCCTTACCACTACTGAAAAAAAAAAAAAGAGTAGCTATTCACACTAGCAAGGATGAAGGCTGACTGTGAAGACTTGCAGAAAGATCTTATGATGTTCAGCAACTAGGCAATAAAATGGCAGATGAAATTAAATGTAGATGAATGTCAAGTGATGCACATGGGAAAAAACAAATGCAACTTCAGATGCCTGCACTGAACTTATTCTTAGGATGCAAGAGCAAGATCTTGGCGTTATAACACAGTGCTATGAGTACATCAGCTCAATGCTCAGTAGCAATTAAAAAAGAAATAGGAAGCTGAAAATTATTAGGAAAAGAATGGAGAAGAAAATAAAAGTCACAATTATGTCGCTGTATAAATTGAAGATCTGCGTGCATCTTGAAAACTGTGTGAAGTTCTGGTGCCCTCATCTTGAAAACTTATCACAGAACTGGAAAGCTACAGGGAAGGGCAAAAAAGATTATTATTGCTATGGAATAACTTCTGTAAAATTAAATTCTGGATCTTCCTCACAATGAGACAGCTGACCGGAGACATACTTGTGGTCTACAAAGCTAAGAGCAGCTTGGAGGGGTGAATAGGGACAGACTGCCTCGTTCAGTGCAGGAGCTGGGTGCCATTAGATAGCACTAGCAAGTTCCAGGCTCAAAACAAGTAAAAGGAGTCACTGAACTTTATATGCATTATGAAGTTCAGCGGTTAAATCCCTCCCACAAGACACTGTGGATGCTGAAAGTTTATGAGTCAAAAATTGACTGATTAATGTAAGTTATTAGAGGCTGGGAGAGATTTGGGGAAAAATTCTCTGTGGTCTGATGATTGTCCGTCTCTTTCTATGGGTTCTGCTGTTATCATTTGTCAGAGCAAGTATACTAGACTGGTTTGAACTTTGATCTGAGCCTGTATGGGCATTTTTTATGAAAAAATGCCACACACGAAACACATCATTAAAAGAAAAGGGGAGCTATTGGATTGCAAGGTGGGTAGAAGACCAAAACATGCTGAATAATGCTGAAGAATGTCTCAAGCAAGTACTTTTCCCTGGAAGATTTATAAATAAGCATGACTGTCTATATACTATCAATAACACATACCAAAAAGCCAGATCAGCTTTTTAATTTGTAATATCCCTCTTTTCTTCTTCACCAAGTTCTGGGCTAACAAAGTTTGGTTTAAAAAATAAAGGGCCACAGAGTTTGCACCCAGCTGCTTTCTTATACCTGCAGCAAAAAGCACAAGGTTTCACTAGGACAGACCCATCCTACAGGTAAATGATGACGTTAAATCCCATTTCTCTTTACCACATACCCCAAAGCATTCTGTGCTGCAACCACTGTGTGTACCATACCCAAAATGATGGTTTCAGGCCCCTGGGGCACAGACTCTGTCCTTTATTACTTTATTGGAATAAATGTAGTTTTATTGCTTTAACTACAAATGAATCAAATGTAACAGTTTAATACAATAATCATCCTGAGGAAGAAATGGAGATTGCAGATTGATGGCAAAATTAAGCTGGGGGATCACATACTTTGTACAGGCCTTTGTTTCTGCATTTGTCTACAGCTCCTGTACACAGACCATTGCAAATGGGAACTCCTTTCATATCTTTTTTTTTTTTTTCTTTTAGCAAATGTGGGTTCAGCTGTTACAGGGGACAACACAGCAGCACTCCTTGTTTAAAACGTGCTCTCTTCACTGACAAATACAGTACAATTAGCATCTTAGCCAAAGCAATCAGATGACACTTTCAATGCTAGCCCTCCTCAGTGGAAAATCCTTTACTGCAGTATAGTTACACTGGGGGTGACTATACCCCTCTTGTCTCTTCCCTTTGCACAGAACTACACCATTAGCATCAGCATCCAGGGCTGGATAAAGAGCCACAAGGATCTCTCCACCAAAAAAACCTACTAGGGGTATGTAGTAAACAGGGGGAACCCTCAGTTTAACAAAAATCATCCTGCTGGAAAGGCAGACAAACACAAAAACCCATCCCAGAAATATATTTATTTGAGGATTTTGGTTTTGTTATTGATCTTCCCATTCTCCTCAGTTAAAATCATCTTAGAGTGGATATATTCCAGTCTTTATTATTACTCTTGTCACTCCTTAAAAAAAAATCTTTCAGAAAAAACAGAAAAAAGAGAAGGACTCTTCCTTTCTTGAAAGGATTTTAAACCTGTGTTTGAACTGCCTTTCAAAAGAGAGGGGCTTTAGTTATCCTCTGATACCAGGTCTGGTTGAACAGTATTCAATACCATTCAGCACCATCTTTTTCTGAAGACTGTGTCTTGGTTTACTGCCAATGTCCTTGATCAGAGCACAGAAGCATTTACTTAGGAAAATAACATTAAATGGCAGCCCATGGCAACAATAACAGCTCTATCGCCAGAATACACTTGCAGAGGATGCATGGGTGGCTCGATGGCCCTGAACACTTAAGTACATTTTTTTCCTTTCAATTCCCTCTGGTACATTAATTTTTATTGATAGCTTATAGCTATGGCAAGTGGTCTTGGTTTTACTAACTTGCAGGACTGAAGAATTGCACTGATGTGGAAAAAAAAAAAAACCCAACATAACAACAAGCTACCTGGCCACCAAGCTGTGTGTTTACATTTTTGAACCAAGAGCCTTTATTAAATTAGAAGAGCAACTGATCTTCCCTCCCCTATCTGCTCAGTCATTAATTTCTTTTAAAGATGAAAAAACTATAATTTCTCTAATTTCAGAGGAGTGCTAGTTGATTTGCTCTGCAGTCCTGGGTACAAAGTGCAGTGGATTTGGGAAATGTATGTGTTCTCTTCTTCTTTCACAACCTATTCTTAATAGGTCAGCTAAAACCTAAGGAAATTTCTGTAAATGCATAATGTACATGGAACTGAAAACCTCAACAAGTTGCAGGGAGAAAGAAAACAAACAGTATATTACAAAGAAATTGGATAGTGCTTAATGTTGCTTCCTTTTTCCTGCCTGTATCTTTATATGTATTATAAAGATGCATCCGTGTCCAGTTTTATCTTAAAAATCTGATTACTAAAACAAAGCAGAAAAAACAACTTGTCTGATAATTTGTATTAAATAACTGATTTGTGACAAAATGGTTAGGGAAAAAAGATTATAGCATCCAAGTGCAGAGAGTTCTCACTGGCCAGGTCTGTAATTAAGCTCTTCTAGAGATTGTGCTGGAGGTTCTGGTGTTAATGGATCATGCTGAGGTTTGTTTGTTTTTATCCACTGAAATCTTAGGGGACATTATGTTAATTCAGACTGAATGCAATTTCTGTTATTTCTACATATGTGACATAAAAATGACCTTGCATTGTTACACAGCAATACAGCTGCATGTTGGTGGCAAGAAATCTGGAACATGTGGAAATCGCTGAGTCAAGCCTTTAAAAGTAACACACACATTAGTAATGCTAATGATACTTGAAAAAAAAGTGTTTTAAAAAAATCAGTGCATTACAAATCTTTCATTACAAAACCCAGAGCTCTTATAAAAGGAGTATTCTTTCTCTCAACTTGAAATTAGCTCTGTCTTCATGTATGGGTCATATATTACTGTTCACTGAAACATCACCATATCCTGCGATTAACCCTGCACAGGCATGAAAGAAAAGGGATACAGAACAGAGCACAAAACATCCCTCTGCACGTACTCTGTACTGAGTCTTCACCTACAGTTTCTACAGTGTGTCAGTGAGTCATGTAGTCTTCACAGATGAAACACGCTGCCAGCACGCATGCCCACAGGAACTCATGGCGCCTACACCTCAGTACCACACCTACACAATGTATAGGGCACCTGGTGGACATGCTTCAGTCCACCCCTGAAGATCTTGCTGAGCAAACCAGAAGGAAGGAATACTGACTAAATGAACATGCGTTTTTCCTCTGTTTTTACTGCAGTCCAATGATTCAGCTTGTGCTATCAGTAGACTTACTTTAACATTACTGCCTTTTGACAGGTATTTGTCTTTGGAGGAAACAATAGTGTCACTGAGTCTTGGCTCCAAAATTGTCAGGAATCACTGCTAAGCCATATGGATCCATAGCACGCTCACCAATATGGCCCAGTTGAATTAATTGCTAGTAGCAGTCATCCCAGTGGCTCCAAAAGCACTGAAGTATGTAGATGACTGCTGTAGAGATTGACTTCCTGTGGTCTCAGCGTGCAGGTTCTGTGGGACAGACGTATCTCTTCACAAGTCTTTGCACAGTTGCCAGCACAGCAGACACTCATTATAAGGGGTCTTTGGACACTACATTATACAACGAAATGCCACTGCTCATGATTGTATCTAAAAGGCACAAAATGAAACTAAGACTGAAAATGGGGCTCATCTTCAGTCCTAAAAAACAATGGGAGTTTGGATCAGATTGTTAATGATTAGGCTAACAAAAATTATTTCATAAGCATCTTCTTTCCCAATTAAACAATGACTACACAGTGTGACATAGTAATTGCCTAAGCTACTCTCCATTTTATGGCATATATGGTGAGTAGCGCTTGAAAGGAACCTCACCTTCGTGCACTCTCTGAGCACACTGCTACAGCACGGGATCATGCTGGGTCCAACTGCAGGAGATTGGTAAGGTAAAGGCTTTTTAGAAAATGAGAGATATAAGCTCCTTTAATTTAATAATATATCTAATTTTCATTTGCATGCTCTCATCTTTGTTTTGCCTTTTTTCAACATTTGAATACTCTGAAAGGAGGTAATGAAACCCGACTAATCAGCAGTTTCAGAGATGAATCTGATCTCCAGGAGCTCTTTGGGAAAAAATGATTGAGGCACAGGGTTTTTCTAGTTCTGATTAGGAATCTGCAATCAAAAATTATGTTTACATAAAGAAACTTAAATATTATCAACAGCATGTAACACTGCAGAATTGGTACTAATGATAAAAATGAAGTGCTAGTGAATCAATTTTTAAATTTTTAATATTTAAAACAACAACAACAAATCTTTTCCCTTTTAACCACAAGAGCTATGACTTCCTGATAAAAATCCCAAAGGTATTTTCTTCTTCTCTGGAAGGCATATTTCCCTCTAATTAATTAGGGTGAGGGACTGAGGCAAAGTGAAAGGATAAAGTAGAACCTGACTGCTTTCCGCAGCTCTCACTGCTCTTTATAAGCTGCAGAGAGAAATCTCACCTATAAAGCTATTTTGCTATGATTTTAGCACCTGCTTACAAATTAGGGTCCCAGTCCTTCATTCAGTGAAGTCTGTCAACAGAAGTAGTGACTGTATATAGGTTAGCTCTATACTGGCCAAACCCACATGTTTTGGCATAGTAGAAAGGCTCAGCATGACTGTCCTGACAATGGGCTCAGGACCGTATCTTTTACTGCCTGAACTGAAGCAAAATATTGATTAGGACTGCTTTTAATATGCTTCCTAAATTAATGTTTTTCTTTCTTTTCCTTCAAGGCTTCCCAGTAGCTGAATTTTAGAAGCAGCTTACTAGCTCTGAAAATGTTCAGGTCTGTACGTGAGGTTTCCTATTCATATGTGAGGAGAAATACATTTTAACTGAACTGAGAAACATCTTTTATAACAGTGAGAGATAAAGAGGGAAGAGCGAGAGATTGTTCTACAATCACATAAAAAGATCTTGGCAAATGCTTCTGCAATACTTAGATTAAGAGATACAGCAGATATTTTGTCATTTGTTTCCTGGGTTTTTGACTGGCTATAGCAGTAAGGGAAGTGTTACCATAAACATCACTGAATTGCTAGAGGAAATTTTATTGTCTGCCAGATTCACAAATTGGAATCGATCTTCATTCTACCAATACCAGTTTTGCCAAAGTTTCTGCAAAGTAGACACAACAAAATATGGTAGCCTCTTGGGTTACTCCTGATTAAATTCATATCATTTGTCTTGAAACAAAAGTTTTTTTTCTTTTTTTTTTAATCTGACTGCAACATATAATTTTAGTCAGCTAACACTAAATTAGACACCCACTCAGATTTATTATGATAAGAACATTCAGTAAGCTAATTTCAAGATGATGACTCCTATAAATTCTTATAATTTATTATTTAGTACTTTGGTTTTTAATCATTAAGTACGTGAAGACTTTGTAGGTCAAACCTGTATTAATGAAGACAGTAATCTATTTTTCAAACTCTCTGCTCCTCACCCACCTTTCAAATTGTAAATTAACAGAAATATCTTTAAACATATGTAGAAGAACAAAGGGAAAAATTGGGAGTATTTGCAGCACCATTTAGCTAACCGTTCCTGAGACCGTGTCTATTAAATCCATTTCCTCACAGTTTTTGCAACTCTTACCAAAGGGAATGCTGAAATCAAACAAAACAAAAGATAGTCCTTAAATGAGCAATTTTAATAATCAGAAGAGCAAAAATGAATTGAAATTATGCAAACATAAGCATTAAAGTTTTCATTAGATTGTTACATTAGCACAAATGGGGTCATTTAGAAGAACTTTCCCTTGCTGGCCACATGTTTCTGAAACTTAAATATTAACCATATGAATTTTTTAAGAGGGAAGTAAAGATATCAGAGCAGAACTTCTCTTTCACTCAAGCCCATTGCTGGAGTACAGATTGCCTAATGGCTCTTTTATCTGGGCGGTACTGGAGGGAGCCCTGCTGCCATACTGGCCTCTGACTTTGGATTTACCGTTCTGATTTTACGCATGCTGGTCCTCAGCACATATTGACCTTTCACTTATGTTACATCTGTTTGTTTTTACATCTAATGTTTCATTGTCCTCCATTCTCTGGTGCTTTTATCCCCCGTGGGACATATAATCCTTACAACAACACTGGACATTCTTTTCAGGAATGCATCAGGACTGAAAATCTGAATATATCACACACAGTACAGCATATTAAACTATTCAAGAATGCTGTAAATCAGATGAAATGTATTTTTAGGAAGAGCTCCCATAACTATTTATCTTTTGTCTGTTGTCGCAAACTTAGTGATTCATTTGTTACTGGGAATAATAGTTGCGTCATTTCTTCATGCAATTAATAAAGCTTTGTGTCATGTGTACCTAGTAAATGAAATTCACAACAGGAAACAAAGCATTGCAAACAAAAGGCATTGCTAGAGCTGAACCAGTGGTTCACTGGTCTTCCTCTTGTAACCTTCCAACAGAGGAACAAATATTTCTGGAAAATATTTAATATTGTGTATGTATGAGAAAGCAACATCGCAAACATTTTTATTCAGCCTGTGGACAGACTCCTCAACTATCAAAAATATATTTGGTTCTGGTGGAAATCTTGTGAAAAAGAGTCTCACCTTCCCTAAGATGTATGGAAAAGAACATGCAAGAATTCCAAAACAGGACTAAAGGATTTAAAACTCAGAATCCTTTAAGCACTGACTGATTTAGCCATAGAATAAACCTCTGGCAATGACCATATTATAACTATGACTAGAGCAACAGAGATTTCCTTGGTCCTCCATTACTTCCACAATTATAAACTCTGCCAAAAAGATAGTGTCTTGGGAGTGGTTTGGGGGGTCAGAGGGGACAGGAATGAAGGGTGGAAAACAAGGAAGGAACTCGGCTTGCTTGTGGTCAGGAAAAGAAATTAAAGGAATGGAGTCAGCATCTCTGAAAGTGTCCTAGACCCAAGAGGTGTAAGTAAGCCGCAGTCCACGTGTTGGTGAGGCAATGGCACTGGTCATGTCCAGAGGGTGGAAACAAGAACTAGGAGAAACAGGACCTAGTCCAAGGACTGAATTTTTAAGTTGTTAACAATTTCATGTTCAAGAAAGCATCAGGAAAACATGTAAGAAAGCATGTTAGTGTCATGCTGCCCTTGAACATGTGCACCTTATCCCTTCTGCTGGGTTTATAAGCGTAAGCACAATGCACTGCAGCAAGGGCAGAGGTTTCTGAACCAGACCGGGTCCACCACCCATCTCTGCATGAGTGTGCACCAGGGGCACTCATCTACACAAACAGCCCAGAGGAAACCTTAGTTAACTCACTGCCTCTCCAAAGAGCCAATTCAGGAATCACCATAGACACAAAACCTTCAGAAAACTCCAAACATGCCCTGAATGTCTTTAGATCTCACTGAAGGGAAACCAAGAGACAGAGAAGTCAACCAGCATGAACAGACATATTTTGAACGTAACCAAATTTTGCAGAGGAATGGACTGTTTGTGAGTGGAGATAATTTCAAGGCCTCTACCCTCCAGCACTGATGGATGAAGAAAGCCAAGTGCATTACCTGGAGCCCTCTGGGCCGTGGTGTGAGATGGAAAAATAAAATGGACGTATTGTGCCCATATAGTGCACTGCTGCTGGGAGGTGCAGTTCCTGCCCAAACCCTTCCTGAGACAATGCACAACATGCCCCTGAGTTTATCCATATAAAACCATGTAAGATTAAAATTTACCAACAAGGTGTTAAAAAAAATCAGAGTTTTCCTAATTTGGATACTACTTTACACTAGCTGGGTTTCTCCCTTTCTACATTTGTTATCACAACTAACAGCAAAACTAATAGATCATTCAGTTACAAATATTTAGCAAGCTTTTTATAAGTAATTTGGTGTAGATGGCTAAACTGATGGCAATGAACTTTGGGGGTATCATTCAAATCAGCCTCTATTTTATGAAGCATGTGTGGGAATTTACATACTAAGGAATGCTCTGAAGGCCTTTGATTCATCTTTGTCTTAGGTTTCCAGGATAGGCATTCATGAGACAAGGACAGGATAACTTCCAGTAAACAATGCTCCTCTGCATCCTCGTCTGGAGGGATCACTTCCAGAGACCGAGCAGGCAGCTCCCTCACAAAGGCCATTTTGTTCTTGGCTTCTGCTACTGGAAGGATTCACATCATAGGATTTTTAATGATGCTCTAATACTCCAAAATCCAAGCTTTGAGATGATGGAGGCCAACTTCTTTTGTTTTCACTGAGAACAAAACTGCTTACAGCATGGCTGACTTTGGTCCGCAGACCCTTGCCTGCTGGGGTCTAGACCAAAATCAACAAACCTTTTTACAAAGGCCACTGCACAGCTGTGAAATGATAACTTTCAGGCACTGCAGATTTGGGTCATATTTGACCTAATGATCTAGAAGTGAAAGTCTCCTTAATCCCATTACTAACGCTTTGACTCATCCAGCTCCTGACTGTAAAAATGTCTGCTAAATTCCTTAGAAAGTTATGTTTTAATCTGAGAATATTAATTACATTTAAAATTATGACTCCCTCATGATTTATAACCTTGCAGAAACTATTGCATTTCCATATGTGGTTTTGCCATTTTCACTTCTATATACCTATCATTTTCCATTGTTTATTTTCCTTGATTGATGGTAGGGCTTTGGAGGTTTCCCATTATGAGCTTTATAATTATCAGTGGTAATAGAGAAGCTCTTCCTATTATATTCAGTGAGACTGCCCAAATTATTCATCGTAGACCATTGGTACAGGACTACAAGAAAATAAGAATTTATTTCCAGTCTCGGGCATATGCTAGATAAGAGGATGTATTTATTTCTCCATGTTTCAAAAGGATTAAGGTTTGAAAAAATAAATATCACTTAGCTTGTCAGCATGAAGAACATTATGGTGCTGAGTTTAAAGTCCCTTTTCCTGGGTTAAGTACGACAAATCTAAAAACGGGAGGGAGGAAATCTCAACTATATCCTTACTCAGCTAAATAAATGAATACTATATATTTTAGCCGTTAAGCAGGTTTACAGAACAGACTGCACAAAACTGTATCTTGGCTTTAACAGTATAATGTGCTTATTTAGAGAAATGCTACAAAATTCCAAAAGTCCTTGACCCTTGGCTATTCCAAGAGCTCACTGAATACATCATCTGGGTTTTGCTTAATTACACGTAATTAGGAAATGTAATTATGCTTTCAGTGTTACTCTGCATTAGGAGTGTAGTGGACAGCAATAACATCAGTAGGATACAGTTCTTGAAATGGAAAAAAAAAACAGTCGACCTATATAAACAGACAAAATATAGAAAGACTAGTAAGCCTGAACATGAAAAAATAAGCATTTTGCTCTTGGTAATAGATGAATATGGGTTTTAAAGGCATTTTGCCAGTCTTTTTGTTCAGAGCATCATTTAATGATACGCTCATTTGCATCAACAATCTGAGTGTCACCAAATAATTTTTTTCTCAATTACTTTGATATGCTAACTTTCTAACATATTTATGACTTTTTATCATTATTTCACGTGCTAAACTTCATCCAGGCCACAGATTAGTAAATTTAATTATGTCATCTCTATGAATTAAAACATTTTCTTCATGTGTGCTTCCCTATGCAAGTGGTGCTAATGCACCATGATTAGGAATGCTGTCTGAAATAAGCTCATTCCCAAAGCAAAATTTACATGGCTTGGTAACGTGGGAAGGCAGCTATTTCACGCCTTGATGACTGCCCACCAAAGAAAACAGAAAGTAGATGAATGCAAGTTGACAAAACAGATATAAGGGAAAGAGATCTGATCTTCTAGTACATCACATTTCTGCTTCTTTTGTTTATCATACTTTAACTGCCTATTATAGCATCTAGCTATAATAAAATAATACACTCCATTAAATATATTCGTTACTTGTAATGTTTGCTCAGTGCTGAGAAATATTTCACCAAAGTATACTTTAGTAATACGGCATTTAGTCTTAGACTGGGCTTTGCCCTCCAAAACTTCATGGTAAAGACAACTGCGAGGTCAGCTGTATTCCATCCTGAGGCAGAATGTACACACTGCTTTTTGTACAGGCCCTGGGAGAATTTTATTTTTGATGCATACCCTCTGCATACCTCCTGTCTGCTGTGGATACCCCTACTCCTCACGCCTACTTGAGGGTCAGGCTGAGATCATTATATATTAGCGGGAGTGATGGTGGTTTAATAGTGAGGCAGAGGGTTGTCCTCTTAGACTGCTCTCTCAATCTGCCAGGGAATCATTTTCTGCCATTTGATGACAGCCTTCCAAACTGAGCTCCATCTTGCAGGTCAAGCAGAGGCAAAAGTTACACTCATAAATGCAGCCTCCGGCCATTTGGAGGGGACAGTAACCTGTGGCACAGAGGATGACATGAGCCACTGGAGGTAACTGGGGTCACCCCTTAGGTAACAGCAGGATGTGAGACCTCCGACTCACTGTCCCATCCCCCTACACACCCAAACCAGTCCCGTATCCAGAGGACTTCAGTAGGAGAGCACAGAAAGAAGTCCCTCAGGGTGCATGCCATGTTCCCAGCACCTTGGGGCACCCACACCTCCTGCCACTGGTACTTGGTACTGGCATAGGAGGTGCAGTCACCTTGGGATACTGAAGGTGAAACTTCCAGTTAGGGCAGAAAAAATTTTTAGACATCTTTGCTCTAATCTCAAGAGCATCTGAAAATGGCAACGATTTTGTAGTAGCATTTCAGTTTCCTATTAACAGTCTGTTTCTACGTGGGATAAGGTCTTAACTACTTCAGAGGTAGGCTGATTTTTGTTAAGAATCTATCTCCACAAATGCTATATATAAACCATTGGTTTCTGTTATTAAAATATTAAACAGTGGCTACACCTTAAATATCACAGACAGTTTGAATTGGATTAGATATACTCTCATCTTTTCCTTGAAGTGTTTAGCTCTGTTGCTGTGCACCCTTAAACCATGTTTTGTTCCAGAAGTAACTGCAAGAACTAAGGAGGTGTGTGAAATAACACACTCTGTATAAGGTGCCTATCAGTTTATCAAGCTTTCAGAGCTCTTTTGAAATATGCAGTAAGCAAGCATCGCACACTACATTTATAAAATGAATGTAATATACACTAGATATAATCTAGGCTATTTTTATCTGCATTATATATCTTGCTATCTAATGTAAACTACTTACATGTTATCAGATATAATTACTGAATATATTTACTATTTGGAAAAGAGTGTAGCAAAAGATATAGAATTAAGGTAAAATGTAAAGGAATGCAAGTAATTCATTACTTAAATTGCTTCAAGAAGCTATGATGATGATATTCTGATATTTAAATAAGTTTCTTAATTAATCAGCCAAACATACACACAAGGAACCTTAAACTCATTCTTACCAACAGCAATATTTTAGACAAATGTATTTTTTGAAAACACTTCATACATATTAATTGTAATAAATTTATTTAAAAGCTGCAATTTTATTTGCCATTATACCTTCTTAATGAAAACAGTTCTCATGAAGCTGTTTTACCATGACCTTCTATTACAAAGACAACAGACAGCAACAGAACATTTTAAATAACAAAATAAATCTGTGCTGGCAATTTTGAACACATTTCAATTGACAAAATAACATTGATGGCAAAAGCATGAATAGCCCCCCTGGCTCAGGGGAAGGGACAAGTCATGAAGGCAGGGGAGAAGGGAGGGGGAAAATATTTACAACTGCAGAGATGCACTTAACAGTGATCTATCTCTTGAATTTTCATATGGACATCTGAGTGCTTTGAAACATGTCCTAATCAAAAACAAGATTAATGAAATATGTTTATAAGCAATTCCAAATGTTTCTTGAGATCCCAAGCAAAGGACATATGAATCATATTAGCTGAACATTTAGGTCAAGAAAAGAAATAAAATCACATGAACAAACTTTTGTAAATTGGATATTTTTTATTTGCTACTATCTGAAGATCACTAGTGAACTAATTACTCAGAGAAACTCTTCAGCATTTAGGTAAAAGAAACAGTTCTAAGAATCTCTGATCATTCTCTGTTGAAGAAATGGCATTTTTACAAACCTTTTCCAGTGTGTAGTATTGCATTGGAATTTGTGGCCTTACAGAGAGGTTTTAAGTCCTACATACAGATTTTCTCTTACAGCTGGACTCCCTGGATACAACATGTGGGCTTCTGGTGGGAATGACTAGGTAAAAGAAAGAGCAAGCCACAGAGTCTTAACTGGGAAGTGTCTCTTTCTCTATATATTTAAAATATACAAAAATGTACATGTATAAATATACATATTTTTTATATATATATATATAAATAAAATACTCCAAAAACAAAGCCTTAGAACCAACTGCATTTAGGATCTGATTAAAATGGGTGTGAAAATAGAGAAACCATCAAAGAAAACATACAATTTATTTCCCCAACTCTGTACACTGGATGAACTTTTAGATTTTAACAGACTGTACAACAAGATGTTTGCGTTTTAGTCTGAAAGGCTGTTCCACTGATACTGCTACACTTGTTTTTATATTGGGACCTACATTTTTCTTCTAAAAAGTTTCTATAAATAATAAAAGTGAAACCACTTTTAATTTACGAAAGGATTGTTCTAAGTACAAAGTGTTGTCTACTACTCGCTCAGCGGAGCTCTATTAAAACCCCACAATTTGGCTTCAGAAATAAGAAGAGAAAAACCTTGCTGCACCTGAAAAGTGCACAAGCTCTGAGCTGTGTCAAAGACCTTTGAACAAGCTTTATAAATGACATCCATATTTGTCCATTTTTGACTTAAATTGCTTTTGGTTCAACTGCATGCAGCACTGAATTGCCTTGATGCAATGTCATACGGAATGACATAAAACACAGAAAAAAGCAAGTTGCTGGCTAGGATTAGGAAATAAAGGAGTCACGGCCCTCGTTCACTTCAGTAAATGTTGGAGGAAATGAAAATGAAACTTCTGTTAAGAGGTAATCTCATCGAAGCTCGATAAGAGCAGGTGACATTTTATAAGTCTCAAGTTTTTCATGTTATATTTAGCAGGTACAATGAAACAATTTACATACAGTCCAAGATTGCTCATGTTCCTTTACTCTTTTTCAGAGTAAAGAGACACATTTTGCAACCCATTAGGTTCTCATTGTGCAACCTGAGGTTTAAATTCAGTTTTACCCCTGAGCAAGGAATCTCCCTCACCATCTCTTTCACGCAGCAAAGGTGAAGGTGAATCCCAGCATTTGGCAGGGATGTTTTTGTCTGCCCCAATCCTCTTCCTATCAGTGGCATAAGCATTTATTTAAGCTTGTAAAGATGCATTTTATACATCTAAATGCCATGTTAGTTGCTTAAATACAGAACTGTGCATCCAATTTTGAGTTCCCAGCTTTGAAACTGAGCTTTTTATTAGCATTTCTCCATCTTTTACCCTCGATTTTGACAATTGCCCTCATATAACTTCAGACACATTTGTACTCCCCTGTGATTTTTCTCATCCTCTAGATATCGGCCTCCCCTGCCCTCCTTATGGCTCCTGTTTCAGTCTCTCACCCCTGGATCCCTGAATGCCACCAGCACAGGCAAACAAGCATTTGTGCAACCGTACCTCTCGCAGCAGAGTGTTCTGAGTAATGTAACCCAGATGCATCCCGAAGTGCTGTCCCTAGGACTGTCCAGAATGACCACAGTGCAGAAGCGCTTGCAGGATTTGTCCTTTCCTGAAGTTATTTCACTTGTGTCAGTCCTGCTGTTGCACCCAAACTCAACGCTGTACCAGTTACCAGGAAAACCTTTCTGAATCGCTCTCCCTTCACTCCTAAACTACTTCTCCCACTATGTCACAGGTATTTAAATGCTATAGAGAAATTATTATCAGAGATGCATAGCATTTGCAAGTGCAGTTACTAATTTATATTACATCCATCTTTCCATGGATCCTGTCAAAAATCTTGATGTCCAAAAATCCCGCAAGGCAACTGAAAAGGTAGTATAGTTTTCTGCACATATTTTGATGACATCAGACAGGAATGTCTCTTGTGAATCTGAGAGGGACCTATTAGGAGCACTTGTAATTTGGATGCTGACTGTTTGCATGGATCTAGTTGTGGTAGTTGACATCTTTCATGTTTTATGCAAATAAAAATAACTCAAGAGTTTATTCATTGAAACAGAAGTAGCACCCACATTCTGGGCATTTTTTAAAAAATCAGTGCTTGTTATACACAGAAGCATCTTTTTCCATGAACTCCTGGAAAGTTTCATGTTTTTTAATCATCACTAAAATATTCAAATATTCAATTTGTAACCAATTTTGCTGTTTAAAAATCCTTTTGGAATAACATTTAAGTACATTATATAGAATGCATATTAAAAATAGATCTAGCCAATAATTTAAGAGAAGTTTATCACATGTATACTTTTATAGATAACCTCAAATTACCTAGAAATTGCTGTAATTCCCACATGCCTATCACATCATTATTTTTTATTTATATTAAGATAAAATCAAGAAAATTTATTTGGGATAAACTTACAAGCTAACATCACTTCCTTATTTGTGTAAATATCTTTTAAATAGTCCATGGCTTTCTAAACCTTACAATTACCTGATTCACATTTCTCTGTTCTCAAGACTGGGATAGGTAGGTGAGGATAAGCCCTATAAAAAGAGAGGGGCCCAGGTTGGCACCACATATTTTTAAAAGTACAGAGGCCAAATCCTGTAAATGACACTGAGAAAGAGATGCAAAACTAGAACCTTGACCTCTTCCTCATTACCATGTAGTGATTATATTCAAAGTGCAATATTTATTTATATTTAATAATAATATTTAAGGAAGAAAACATTTTCAAGCCAGACAGATTAAAATATTTTCATTAAAACAGTGCAGCTCACTTTTTTTTTTTTTTCCTGGGAGTAGAAAGTCAGAATTTGGAATCATTGTAGTATTACAGTGTGCAGTTTTTAAATCAGCCTAAGTAAGAATTCATAGAAGTTTCATTACAAGCAGCTTATCTAGTAGTTTTCAGTTGCTCCATAAAGTTTGCCCTCTGCTTCCTATAAAGCAGACATGAGGTTAACAGGAGAATGAGGACATTATTAATTTCGAGCATAAGGACATACATTCAGTGCCTCTAAAAGGATGACTATGGGCCGCACAAATGATTTTTTAATAAATTCAGGTATTTATATTATTATATTATTATAATAGCAAGAGGCTTGTTGAAGGAGATAGAACATTTGTGACAATTTGAGTCACAAATGTTTGTATGCCAGCAGTTTCTTTTTGGTAGTTTTTATACTGTTATGCTAATATTAAAATAGACAGCCCGACTTTATTTCAGTCAAGACTGATACCTGTAAGAAATTCAAGAAGAAAAAAATTAAACACTACAATGCAATGTACTGTACCCATATATACTGCACACAATGAAATATGGATAATTTATTTTGGAGTTTAATAAATATCTTCAATAGAATAACTGATTTGCAGAAGTCAGTAAATATCATTAGTCTGACACTTAAGATGGCAACGTCTTCAACATCTAATAAGAGTTTTATCAAAGAAAAGTATATTAAATTTATGTATTAAATGAATATCTCAGAGAGACAAGCAGTTCAGATGTGATCACATGTATTTTATTAGGTTGAGCCACAGCTTTGCACATCTGTGTATTCAACAGCAGGATTAAGCTAATGCTGTGAATGGAAACCGAATGAACCCATCGCTTTGTTTCTGTGAAAATGTATGTCTTTTATATCGATATTCTATTTCTAAGACAATGAGTAGCAGTTTTTAGTGATGAAACCCCATCCTCCCCAGCTGCACTGGTAAGTTGGTCCACGTGCGGGAAGAGGAGGCAGGCGACGGGAAGCTGCGCAGCTGTCAGACGCTGCAGCCCCTTACAAAGCCCAAAGCTCTCCAGGATGTCTCTGTGCACTCAGGGGCAAATGAAACATGGGGACGTAGCTGGAGAGTTTTGCTAGAGGAGAGGTGTGTGTGCCCAAGCCTGGCACAGTGCTCCCTCTCACACACCAACAAGCATTGCCTCTACCCTCGGCTCTGAAGGGGAAAACACAAAGTGGCTCACAGCAGTTTGAGATTTTTCTTTAACCTGACCTCTAGCAAGAAGTACTTAATTTAAAGCAGACATATCCCAGGTACTCTTCAAGGATCGCATGTCTGAAGTGAGATCTGTGTGTGTGCATGCAAACCGGGAACTGAACAGTGACACACAGATTTGCGCTTAGGAAAAAAAAGAAGTATCAAATGTAGATTTCCTTCTGAAAGCATGACTGTTGCAAGTAAAACATATGTGAAAACTAAGGACAATAGAAGTTCATAAACGAGTCTCAACTCAAACAAAAAGCAATGGGATTTTGCATATCTATAACTGTGCACTCTTTTTTTCCCTGTGGTAAGCATATGGTTGCATTCAAACTCGGGACATTTTTGTCCTAGCTATGTCACAGATTTCAGGAATGGCTTTGCATAAGTCACTTGGCCTTTGTTCAGTTTGAATGCTGCAGAAAAAGCTAGCCTACTGCATTTAGTTTTCTCTTTTTGCAGCAGGGAAATACAATACTCAGACTAGCATAATAATTTATGTATCAAGCAGATGTGAAAAAGACAAGATCACAACCTTTGCATCCAAATCCTGTTCCAGTAATACTACTAACATCCCATCTAACATACTTGCTTCAGTATAGTGATACATTTGTTTGCAATGATTGTTACATTGCTTTTGATTAATAATTAAAGAAAGATGCCTAACCCAGGAGGAAATCTTAGGGAATGACAGAAACATCCATTTATGATAGCACGGAGGTAAAGTAGTACAGCAGTCCCAAGAGATCAGCCACAGCTCAGATGTTACCTCCAATACATGCTGATGCCATCCTGCACTGTCAAATAAAACTGAACAGCACAATAGAGATATGTGACCAAAACTGTCAGCACCGATAGGTATTGCAGAAATTGTATTAGGAAAATGGATGTACTAAGATTCAATTTTTGGATTGTATAAAGGTTTAATTTGGCGACCTTGTAGGTCTCCTGGTGGAAGAAGGAAGAGATCCCACAGCATTTAAAGAAAAGAAAAAGAATAATCCATTTTCTGGCAATGCATATTTATCCCTTTATTTGCAACGCAGCTGACTGAAGACGGAAACTAGCCTGTACAACACGATGCCTCTGTTTCAGTGATCCCTCCTTCCTGCACATAATGACCAGAATGACTGCTTGTGATTCCTCTGCGCTCATGTTGGGGGAGGAAAGGGAAACTCTCATTTACAATTTTATGATAATGACATAATGCCAATAAATCCGTGGACACCAATGCACTTCCCTGCACCAAGACATCAAAAAAACCTTGACAACTAAGTCCATAGGTGAAATGGATGCAAATTTAATTGCTACTTATTACTACTTTGGACCTTTAGGCATACTTGTGCTTCACTTGAATCATATCTACAGGGTCTGAAGATCTTCCTGCTGAGGCTATTAGGCAGACAGTTTTATCTGCATAAAGACTAAGGTTACCACCTGCTATTTCTCCTGAACAATGCACGTCCTCCAGTCGCTCGTCACTGCCTTCCTGCCTTTTCCCATCATCACAGGCGGCCACCCCTGCCATCTACCAACAGAAAAGTTTGCAATAGAAAATTCTCTAATTCATTTCAGTCTTCTGGGTTAGTGTAAACTTAGTCTGAACTAGTGCTCCCACCTCAGCCTGTGGTGCATGACAGGGTTCAGCCCCTCCAGGAGGGAGCGGTGCAGTGAGGGGAGGGGCATTTGAGAGGAAGTGAGGATTGTATGCGCAATCCTGGACCTAGTCTGTCCACAGCCTTCAGGGCACTGATGTTACAGTGAACAAAACCTTAAACCTTTCCAAACACATTCATCATACAGGTAGGTTGCATTTTCCAGTTTGGTGTGACATATGAATCTAGGATTAATCAGCATGCACTGGAAAAAAAAAAATCAAACACATCAAAATTACTTCAACCACCTGCATGATTATCTCTTGATTGTCAAAATACATCTCCTGGCTGAAAAATGGTAACAGGAGTTCACATTAGAAAAAAATGTGCTGTTGATGGACTTAAATCACACTGTCCATTATGTACTGCTGTTGCCTTTTTTCACAAGACCACTTAAGCAACAAAGTGATAATACAGTGTAGAAGAACCAAATTTATCACACTTCACCACAGTCTTTTACACTAACGTGTGACATAACAATACAGCAGGCTCAAGTGCAGCTTCCTTCCGAGTGATCTTTTAATGCTACTTCTCGTGCAGGTTTTGTCAATGACTTTCAGAGGAAAAAAGAGGCTCCCTCTTCCCCTCCCGTTCCACGGACACTTGCACAAACACATATGGCAGCACAGCAAATGCACTAGGGAATTAAAAGTCAATACAGGGCACTCTGCTAGTTCATACATTGTTTTCAACAAGACTGCAGAGGTGAACCTGAAGGTAGCTTTTGGCTTTGGAATCAGAATTTAGGTTATTTATTTATGTGCAATGATAGTGATGGAAGACCCAGAGGACGGCTGCTCATTCCCCTTTACTACGGTCTGTTAGCTCCAAACATAGCAAACAGCCAGCAGACACACTTTGCCCTCTACAGCAAGCATGGGTAACGGGTGTGCACACACCTTTTGAGAAAGAAAGTATAATTTGGAAGTAGCCTTTGAAATACATATCACAGACTGCGTGTCCCATATGACATGATATTGAGCCCTTGTTGACTTCGGAAGTTATTGCAATTTACAGCTATGCAGTGTCACATACTCATCCCCTTTGAGTCCACTAAATGCATTATTACAGAATAAACTTACGATGCAGTAGCTTCAAATTATGGTACATTTGTGAAGAGCTGTTACTGCTGTATCCTTAATAACAATCATCACCGCTGGCTATAATTATCTGTATAGACCAAGGAGAAGGATGGCAGTGATGAACTAGGAAAGATGACAAATAAAACTCATGACAGCAGTAAATATCCCATTCCGGTGTTAAACAGAATGGCTAAAGAAAAGGCTTGTCAGCATTTAGTCATGTTTCATTTATTTGCTTTTAAAAGTACTACAAAATTATTTTTAAAATTGCTATGAATGAAAGGATGAACTTCACATATGATTTTTAGCCTAGCAACATGATTTTGCAAAATGTCATTAAAAACAAACTATGGGAATGTAGCCGTCCTGGGATCCCTTCTGTTTAGTGATGTTGGCTATGTTGTGTTTCTGAGTGGAAAAATACAAGCCCTTTTGGAACAATGTGTTTTAGAAGGAGGTGGAATAGAGGTCAAATTTAAACAAAAAAGAATAAAAAAGCATTAAGAATGCAATTCAGTATTTAAAAGCTTTTGCTTTCCAGTGCAGTTTGCAATTCGATGTTTACTTGATTTTTAATATCTTTATAATCAACATATGATTAAAACTGGCTACTGAGTAATGCATGTCCTGTTCTCATAACATTTTTATATAAAATCTGCACTTATTTATATTAACAGCATAGAGTCCATATGACAGAACCTGCCTGGCACTTTACAATTCTTTATTGGCTCCTTGGTTATTAATATTTTCATATTCATGGATATTTTCAACCTTTTATAGAATTATGACATTAACAGAGAACTGGATATAAAGTCTGTGAATGTAATACTTAAGTTCTGACTTATAATGGGTAAACCCAAAGCATTTCAAAGTCATTCTTATGTGTCTCAATTTTTCTAGCCAACTGCAGCCTATTTATTTAAGTTTATGCAACCTCCCAGGACCCTCACAATGACTAAGCACAATAGGGACAGTTAAGAAGGGCGTAGGTAGAAAATTAACTCTGGTTTTGCTTATTTTTGTTGGTTTAAGGCAGAACCTTCACCTTATTTTAATGTGTTCTTATTCCCTACCTCACAATTCAGATAGAATGAAGATATAATAATGCGATAATCGAGTGCCTTCACAGAGCCCACCAGTGCATTACAGCTCCAACATGCAGAATGCAAACATCTGCTGGCATCATTAAACCATTTCTATACTCTACATACCAAGACTTGACCCTGTGACCATTTCTACCATTAGATTTGAATGACCTCAGCAAAAGAGCTGAAAGGCCAGAGTATTAATTCACAGAACCACAAGCTCAATTTAAGATTTAATTTGAGATAACTAAGAGCAACTGAAAGTGTATTCAAACTTATAAGTGCAGAATAAAAGATCTTACCCTGTTTTTCAAGTTAAATATAAATTCAATTATTTTTAACAGATTTATTCACAACTTTACAAACAAGGCCAGGGTTCTTTTAGTATACCTCCAGCTTAATATCTGGCAATATGATGCTTCTGTTTAGCAATTTTTTTTCTAATTTATGAATGTCTTTCCTACAGGGATTTTTCTGCATTCTGATTATATCCCTAAGGGGAAAAATGCTTCATTTATGAGCCGTTCCCACCATACAGCTTTGAAATGCTCACATTTATTCTAACTTAAATTAGCTAAAAGCCTGTTTGTTCAATCACGATGGTTTTATAACTGAAATCTTAACATGACAATTAAAATATCTGAAAAGTCTACTATAAAGTGTATAACAAATTATACAGTGTTGAAGATCTTCATCTGGATCTTTGGTATGTTTTACAGTGCAGGTTGTATAGACACATCGTGCAGGTACATATGCACACACTTTATGCATATTACCATGCCCATAAAACTTCACAGGTGACAGAGACAGTTGAAGTGCAGAGCTGTGTGCCAGGACTGGTCAGTCTGCCTTCATGTCACCTGCTCTCTGAGCACAACACATCTGAAGATTCATCCTGGTATCCTAATCCTAAATCTGTTCCATTCATCCGCTTTTTTCATGTTTAAATTACCCTGCTTATTACATCAGCTCTCTCTGGTGTTGGGAAATCGTGGTGCTGAGGTTACACATGAATCATTTCACTGGCCTGGGTGCAGGATAAGCACATTAGTCATGACTGCTGAAGCCATGGGTGACACCACAGTGCTTGTTCCCATCGTGACTGCACTGCTCTGGGGAGAAGGCAAGGCAGGCAGGCAGACAGTAACGCAACCCTTCCCCTCAAAGAGATCACTCCCGTATTCATAGGACAGACACAAATACCTTCCACCAGCAAACTCGGTTCAGCTGAGGAGCTCTGGCTGGACTTTGCCACTGCAGAACGGTGCAAGATGAAGATTTCATCCTTCACTGCTTTGCCACCCTGGTGCCACCCCCGAGTTTGCTATGGGACAATCTATATAAACTCTTGGATCACATCTTATTTCATAACTAAAAGCAGCTACAGAAATGATATAAGTATGGCCACACTGCCCTCAAAGGTAATTTTATATCATATTTTAAAATCATTGTTCTTAAGCCAAGCATTTCAAGGATGAGCAACCATACATTCTGGTGAGCCTTACTTGTGCCTGACTTTAGTCTAGGACACAACAGAATATAATGCAATGTACATTAGGAAATTTGAAATCACCTATGGAAAATCAGGCATTATGCTGGAGTGAGAGGGAATCTTCACAACATTACAATGACTTATTAGTTCTGTGTGAAAATGTTTTATAAATGATTAGGACACAATAAACATGGGGAGAAAATACTAAAAAAGCACAGCCAAAATCACAGCTCCCTAGTGTTGCCAAGGTGAGTATAACAGAGGTCTGTTTAATATAGAAATATCGCACAGATTTTTCAAACAAACAGCATCCCATTGTATGAACACTGCAATCAAGATGTAAGGGGTCAGGCATGCTGCTTGCTTACCTGAGGGGAAAAGAAAAACAGGTATGCAGATCCATTTAGCACAATATCATATGTAGCATATCCTACTTCTTTTCCCCTGCCTTCTCCCTTACAGCCCTCCCTGTTTTTGAAGAAAAACATTTATCACTTTGCTCCTAGGTGCAAAAAGTGACTATGGCTAGGTAGGGCAGGTTAAAATTTTCTTTGACTCCTCAGCACATTTGTCATGCAGGCTGTCTGCCTGCCGAGGAAACCTTTTCACCTCAGGCTTATTGTGAAGACATACCCCATGAGAAAGGAATAAGGTGAAAAATGATGATGTCACTAGGTTGTTGCAAGGTTAGCACACCCTTAAATGGAGTAATGGTAAACGAAGCAGCTGCTCGGCTCCCTACATACATGACATTCATCCTCCCATCCTATAAAAGTGCAGGACTCAGTGAGGACTGAGCACGAACTACTTGTTGACATAATTAGTGCTGGCTCAAGGGCTCTTTTTAATAGCCAAGTTGGCTGTATTTTGCAAGCTTTCATTGGCAAAATTCAAGTAAAGTTCAGCCAAGTTCTGTATCTATTTTGTTTTGTGTCTTATGCATTTCCCAACTTGGAAAAAAGAGCCAAAATATTCTGGTAGCTTTTCAGTTTTGTGGTTGTTGGTATTTTAAGATGATATTAACATTCAAAATATACAAACATTTTTTGGAAGTGTATCACACTAGAAGGGGATAGAGATTATCAACTCACAAGAAAAAAAAAAACAGGAATGAGATTAATTAATGAGTCTTGGCTTGTTAATATCTCAATAGCAGACTTTCTGCATATAGCACAAGGCTTTGAATCTGTTGTCCCTTGAGTTTTCCTCTATCCAGACAGAGATGAAATTATCTCAAACAAAAGCAAAGAATCTAAAGAAACCATTTTTCCATCATTTCTTTTCTTCTTTAGTTTCATTAAATGTTTGTTGGTAAATTGTAACCAGTTTGACTTTTGCAGTTTTATATAATTGTGTTTGGATTGTGGGACAATGAATGTTTATTTGCCTTCTGTGCAACGTTTGTTCTAGTTTGCCAGAATTCAGTCCAGAACTGTTAGTTGCTCATAGAAAATAATTTATGTGAGAAGGGTTTTTTTTTTTTCCCCATTTCTTCACATTACTTCAAGTCTGCTCTACTTTGCAAACAGTTCCTAAACGTCTTGGTAAGCAAAATTAGACAATGTAGTTTCATACTGCAATTTTAATTTAAAGGAAAGGAAATCAGTTAGCTGTGCAATTACGCTAACTGTAATGCACATTCTGTTACATTGCTTGGTGGCAATAATCCACCCTTGGGTCATATTCAATTGTTTCATTTTTATCAGTGACATAATGGGGTATCCTATTCCACACAGTAGTTTGCAATAGTTTTACTAAAACACGCTTACAACTGTTGCAAATATGAACACATTCCATGCAGCAGAGACCACTTTTTAATCACAGATTTTTCTTCTTTTATATTTCTAAATACATACACATTTTCATGCTGCATGCAACACAAACCAAACCAAAGCCAGAAAAACCTTCAAGGTGAAAACCTTTCTAAAACTTCCAGTTTTGCTCCCACTTTTCTGTTGTTATTTTGAAAATGGCAACATTAATGACTTTCTTTGCAAGATCTCATTTTCTACTTTCTTATCCCTGCCAGATCTGCCCCCAAATGATGCTGAAGTCTTCTCACTGACTGAAATAAACACTGACTCAAGCGCACAACATACTGAAACACTGCACAGTTAGAGCAAACCAACAGAAAAAAACACTTTCTATAGAGACAGGAGTCTTAGTATACTTTAAGGTAAAACACCCTTGTATTAAATATGTATTTGCCTATGCCAAATATTTTATATATGTATACAATTATGTATATATTTTCAGGATTTGCATGAGAAAAGACCAGATTTCAATTTTCTGTCAATATTAAGCTCTCCTATAAAAATGTGTGCTTCAGCATCTTCCTTGTGATTAGTAAGTGGCAAATACATTAGAGGTGTTTTGCTGTTTGATGACCAAAACTATTTTGAAAATAGTCATTTTGGTATTGCATTTAAGCAGATTGTCTCTTGATTTCTATATTGGGTTTGTCTAGTACATTGCAACTGTGAAAATTAAGCAGATGCAGAACTCACGCTGTTGTTACGAAACTCTAGAAAATGATGGCATGTTTTGTGTTTTGCATGCCATCGTTAACACCAAAACACTGACTTCTCAATTAGAAACAATACACTATTTTCATAAAGGACTATAGATTTTCCTCCCCTCACCAAGAATATTATGCACTGACCAAACATAACATACATTCATACTGTCTGATAAGATAATCACCCAATAAAAATTATATGATAACATTAATGCAGTCATTAACAGCAGACCTCTCCTCTACTAAAACAGCATAACTAAGCATATGGCATATCTCAGGGAGAATAGCAAATAGTCACATTCTTGAGATAGCATGCTATTTTCTGGCTTGTTTAATAAACTCTGAACTACATTTCAGGCAGGAGAAGACAAACATCCAAGAGAAGAATGTGTGGCTTCATTTTCACATAAATTTCTTTCCAAGTAACAAGAAAAATAAATAAAATAAATAAGATAAAATTAAATTAAATTAAGAAATTGTTAAATAAAATCAACACTGATTGCCTGAGAGGAACCCTACCCATCCCTGAAAGCAGCCCTTGGAAGTACTATTTAAACTAAATTATGTGCACTGAGTATATCATACAGGTTGTTTACTTGTATCCCACAAGACTGTATGTGATGTTGCATTTAGTGGTTCCTATCAAGAAAAGTGGGACATGAAAAATAATCCTCCTGCATGGTAAAGACTGCTTTTGTTCTCCCAAGACAATTTAGGAACTCTTGGTTCTGACTTTTGGGATTCTCACAGCTTTGTGTAATGTAAAAAATTATGTAAATTATGCATTTGTGTAACTACAAATTATAATTTTTCACAGTTTTCTTTGCTCTATTTCTTATATGACACTGTGCTGTAGTGAAACTCTGCTCCCTTCCTGCAACTAACAAGCCAATCACCCTAACTTGTGACTGTCCCTTCAAACGTCTTCAAAAAAGCTCGGCTGGCTCTAATACAGTCACCACAACCTGCAGGGAAACTGGGACCTGCCAGACAATCTGGAAATCTGATAACCAGGAGAAAAATCTGAAAGAATAATATGGGTGGGTCCTGGCAAATTCACATAAATGCCTATTTCTATTTAAAATAGTTTGTGATGACCAACGTGGTAAATCTCAGTCTTAAGAAACTGGACCATCTGTCTCTTCAACAGCAGTGTCACTTGGAAGACAAAATTACAGATTAATTAGCTGTATTTTATGCAAAGTATATTACAACAAAAATACTTTTAAATACAAATTCAAATGAAGAACTAAATAAATTTAATACATTTAATAAAATACATTAATTGTTCACTAATTTTGCCTCATCTTATCTCTGCTGTGTTAAGTACTACTGCATCCTTCAGATTACTACTTTTAAAAATAAATCACAGAATAATTTTTCAAGGGCAAAATTGTATGAATGCTGATAAATGGCTGAGAGTAATATGATTTGTGTCATTATTAGAGAATGTATGCTCAGTATCAGAAGTGCTTTCATGACAAGGAAGGTATTGAAATTCAAAAATGTTTAATAAAATGTGAACCTTATAATCTTCCAGGTATTTATCCTGCTGCTAATTACTTCCAGGGGGCCTGGCACACATGTAAAAGAGCAATGGATATCAGCAGGGAGCATTTGCTAACTCAAAAAGTTAGAAAGACCACTCTCCCTAGAGATAAATAGCTGTTAAATCTGTCAATTTAAGCCTTAATGCATAACATCTAAAATAATCTCTATTCTCCTAACAGACAGCCTGTATGAGAATTAATGTAGTAGTAATCTGGAAGACAGCAACTGGCAAGAATTTAAGAGATACAAGACCCCAACCAACTCAGTCTGACCAACTGTTTTAGGAGGTTGTTGCCAAAAATGACTGCTTCACAAACAAAGACATCATTTTCTCAGAATATCAGAATACTTTTAGTTGAAGTCTCAAGTGGTGGAGCTTTGTCTCACTGTAAGTTTGCTGGGAAATGATTTGTGCAATATATTTCTGCACGAATGCGTGCATCTAGTGCTATATACACACCTGCAGACACACTCCCAAAGGAGCTTGCTACTTCAAACACATCGTTCAGGTTAGTGGCAGCTCACAGTGTTGCAGTGTTCAAGGTTATTAGTGCTAATGCATATTCTTTAAATATAGTACTGAATTTCCTCCCAAAATAAGTATTTTTGCCTTGACCAAATATATCAAGCAATCCTTTTAAACTGTGAGCACTGAGCCCAAAGCTGCTTGTAGCAGTGATAACAGCAGGCCCAGCAGCAGGTGAGCATTCAGCTAACCCAGTCTTTTGGGGTAGGGAGCTCCAGAACAAGTGATGTACAGTTTGGGATGCACACACACGTGTACATACATGAAATGAGCAGTGCTTATAGGGTCCTAGCAAGTGCTGTTCCCCAAAGGTTGCACTTCAGACCTCTGCAGTATCTAATCTAGACAAATGACCTAGTCAAAAAAAAGCAATTGTAAACTAGCTGTGCTTGCTGACATTGCACAACCAGCAGGGAGAGTGAAACGTGCAGGAGGGAGGGAAAAAAAAAAGGAAAAAAAACCAACAACAAAACCAAAACAAAACAAACAGCTAGGGTTTGGGCCTCCTCCCTAACTTGGCTGACACGACATATGAAATTAATGTTGACACATGTAAAGTACTACACATTGGTTTGAAGTAAACAAACACCAGATAAATCTGATTGATTTTCAGCAGAAGGAATTCAAAGAAGACCTTGGGATGGTAAACTCATTGTTTAAAAAAAAAAAATAAAAAATGAAATGACAGGGAAAAACAGTGATAGCCAGCACATCTCTTCTATTTTACATGCTTATGCCTACAGTTGCCTAGAATAGGAATGCATGTTCAGTGAAGTTAGAACAGGATTATTTAATTCTCTGGCAAAGCCCAGCCAGAATATTGTGTCATCACCTTATAAAATGATATTAATATCGCACTTGAAAAGGTATTAAGAAAAGCAGAGAAGCTGATTCATGGACTAAAAAGTGTGGGCTTGTAGGACCTAAGTTCACATAGCTTAGAAAGAAGATATTTAAACAGGAATTTGAAGTGCATATATATATATATATATAAAACAGAAACCTTTAAAGTAAAAGAAACTAGTTGCACTTGCCTTTTTTTAAGAAAATACATTAGGGACAATAATGAAAGCTAAAGAAAATACACATTTAAAATAAATCGAGACACTCTGGCTTAAAGACTATTGAGGAACCAAATACCACTCCTTAATCAAATGAAGTCTCACTACCATGTGTCAAGGACACAGAGGAAGGTACTTTCTAGTGAGTGAATCTAGGTCATATGGTCTTTCATGCAAAAGGCAGAAGAAAAAGTAAGAGGGAAATAGTAATTAAGCAAAGCCCAGAAGTGTCCACTTGTGCTGGAAGGGGCCCAGAAAGCTTCTGCACTTCAGGGAAGTTGCAGCTCTGTGCTTTGCACTGCTGATTAATGCAGGGGCAGAAAGAAGCCAGACATTTCTTCCTCTCATTCTTAGCATGATCTCCTTCTGAGACAAGAAGTCTTGACAGGAGTTTCCTGGGCACTACCTTGCCTTCACCCAAGCTTATGGGATGCGATTCTGAAGGGTACCAAGACAGGCCTAGAAACTCTTCTCTCCGTTTGCCTCTTCTGTGCCAGCAGTAGAGATGTCTATAATCTAACCCAAAGTGAGTCCCTATCAGCTAAAATAAAAGAGTGCAACCTTCAAGTGCTCATTCATTTCTTTTAACCACCACTTTTCAACATTAAGGATTATTAACTTTAATGCCATTGGTGAGAAACTTTATTATGTTTTCAAGAAATTGCTTTAAATCAAAACTGCAGATAAGGCATTTTTCTCCCCTCAGAATTACATGGTTGTGTTGGCAACCAGCAGGAATCCATTTGAGCAATAGAATTACCACCTCCTGGAGGTGAAAAATGGGACAAAAGCAGGAGGAGTGTCTCTTCTTAAAAGTCAAGGGAAAAAGGGCAAAACAGGAAGGAATGGAAACCCCGGGAATGGGAGAAACTAAACAATCTGCTGTTGACTTAAGCCTTAAGGAAAATTATCCTAACATAAAATAGCAGCAGTCTTGTTACAGAGATTTTACAGCAAAGCTGCAGAAATCAGGGACAGAAAAAGTAAATCCCCCCTTTTCTATTCCAGTCACAGTCCAAGTTCAACATCACTGTGAGATTGTGAGGTCCTGGTGAAATCAGCAGAGCTGGACCATTTGATGTCAGTAAATTGACCCCATGTTTCAATGGCAAAGAGGATGTAGCAGCTTTCATGAGTGTGAATGTTCACATGCCTACAACATTTTTTTCCTGAATGAGCTATGACTCTTTAAAGAGAAAAGATAAAAAAATTAATAAAGATATCCTTGTCTGAAATTATGATACCTGCAAGAACTTTTTAGTGTCTGGAGTATAAGACACAGTTGGCTTCTAAGTAAATATCATGAGCATGTGGAAAGTTAAAAAAATGTGTCATGCAGTCAAGGTTTATGAAGAGAAACAACTTTCTCATTCTTGATCTGTTTTCCTCCCGCAATTAACAAAAAGTTTATACAGGTGTGCAAGAGTCAGCAATACATGCAGGCTAACATTTGTATAAATGTTTTATCCTAATAACAAAAAAGGATTTTGTTTTTAAGTTGACATTTCATTTTAAAGATTTTGCAAAATAACTCTCTGCTGCTCTGATCTTCTATCCTATTAAAGCTTAAAAAGACTTTTTATCAGAGTTATAAAGCCACTGAAAATAAAGACACTTTAATGGACACTACATTAACTATGGTATTCTGAACATGGTGCGGCAGTATAGACCAGTAATATTTCTTCTTCGTGTAAATGTACAGCACAGTATAGGCAGTACGCATGGATAGTCACAAATCCCTAGCATTATGCCAAGATGACAGAGTACTTGTCTTTTTTCGTTCTTGTGCTGTAATTTATCTTAAAAAAAATGGAGTCAGGTTTTCCTGCATACTACGAAAAGTGTCCAAGAGAATGTCATAATGGCATTACTCCTGCTAGAAAAGCTAATCTGCTTTACACTGTCCTCCTTTACGAGGCACTGTCACTTCCCAGAAACAAAAGTATCCGCATAACACTTGCTGAAAATAAGTTGTAAAGCACTGTCAGTTGCTCTGCAGAAAAATGCCAATTATATCACATGCTTTTCTTTCCTTAGCTTACAATATATGGAATGTTTGATGAAAACTGTGCCTTGGCCTCATTTAGGCCCACATGATACAGATGTTATGCCATTCTTGATGGTGGAAAGAGACCATATACACAGTAATAAGGATCCAGGAGAGTGGCCCTCTCGCAGCAACCAGGTACTTGCACAGAATGATATCTACAGACAGTGCAGTACCATAATTTTGCATAGCATACTCTTTCCTCTGCAGTAATGTACAAAACTGGCTGTCATTTTAACACTAGATATATTTCAGCCTTTCATATCATGACTTATCCAAGCCGCCTGATTTTATTCTTAACTTTGTCTTAAATTCATTTTAACTGATGTCTCTAATTTTTGTATTTCCCAAGCAAGAGTTAGAGTATCTCAACAAACTTTTATACTGAACTACAGTGAAAAAATAAAATTCATTAATTAAAAAGATTCCAAATATCAGATGGAAATTTCATAAAGTTCATCAAATAAAGACTCACTCATATGCACACACGAGTATCTTTTGTATTTGTTTCCACCTCTTTCTTTTCTAGACGGAATCTTTAATTCCCAGTTTTGTGGCATCCCAGTGGCAAAGATGACTTGTTCACAGAATAAACACCCACTTGTTCTTGGTTTTTGTTAATTCCCATTTCTCAAAAAATAACATCTTAATGCCAAAAAGTTTGTAAAGGCTAAGGGTGACTATGTGATTTAGTTATAGGAAATGCATTTCTACAGAACACACAAGAATATAAGGACTATATAGAAGTTAATGTCTGGAATTCAATCACACTACACCAGAGGACAGTAATGCCAGAGAAACTACCTTTACTGAAAAATTTATTGTTTGCCATCTTTGACTCTGAGCTGTTCTTCCAAGAGGGCTTTTCCACACGCCTAAATGTAGAAGCTAAAGGATATCACTAGATAAGAGAAATTTGGCATAAAAGTTTCTTTTATGTTTTCCAGCCAGCTAAAAGGTTCTTATAGTACACTGAATGGCAAGAAGAGCAAGAGGTAAGGCAAAAAAATACTGGGGAGAGGACATTGCAGACAACAGCAGCCTTGGTATGAACTGAAAGGAGATAAATAGTCGTCGCTGAGGACAGTAAGTGCCTTCAGTATCTCTCAAGATTTATATCCTGTTTGGAAAGCATCTACAAACCCAAATCTACTCAAGATTCCTAATAGGTAGAGTGACTTTATCTGGTCTAAACCTTACATAAAATCTTACTGTGCCCAAATACAGGATTATATTCCACAGTCTTTTCATTTGGGCTGCTTGCATTTGTCCTCGTTAGAAAGAAGAACCACCTTGTTGCTGGGGGTCTCAGATCAGTTGCCTCAACTAGCACAGCCTATTGCAACCAAAGGAATCTACATCACAATAAAGTTATACTGAGAAATAAGATGCCTTCTAGCCTGCTGAGGTTAGGTGGCTTTATTCTTTTTTGTTTTCCTTTTTTTTTTAAATGGTTTCTCCAGCTCTTTTAGTTGAACTGTGAACTACTCAGTGCCACATATTAGTTCTGTTTCTGCCTATTTAACACTGCTTAGTTTAGAGCTTTCAAATTATTATTTTAAAAATATTTTCTGGTTAAGACTACATATCTGTCCCTGTGAACATCTGTTTAGAAGCAGAACACCGGCAGAGTGAGAGGAGGACTCTGGTCCACAGAAAATGTCTCCTCTTTCAATGTATCACACAAGCTGGTATTTTTGAGAAATAATGATAAATAGATAAACCTAAAACTTTTATCAACACTGTTCTGTTGATTCTGATCATGGGTCAAAGAGAAGTCAGTGGATTCCAGTAATGTACATCCTGATGCTCCTGATGCTATAACATGCCTTTTTGCTGAAGTGTTATCAAAGGCATTCCTATCAGATTGCAGTTTACATTACAAGAACACATCTGCCATGTTCTGTAAAATCAATCAATCCAATTTAGTTTTCAACATATTATTTTACAAAATGCTTTTCTAGATGTTTTCTTCCAGGGACTTATTTCAGGGATCAGCAATGGATTTGAAAATGTTAGTAGAAAACTTGACCATGAACATATGCTCTATGAGCACACACACATGCACACTTCTACAACCGCTCTGTCATTTGACTTCAAAATCATATTCCCTCTACCCAGACCCCCAAATAGATCCATAAATAGAAAGGGTAGAAGACATTCAAGTCCACTACCTGATTTTCTCTCTGTCAGAGTAAGCTTTTCCCTGTGAAGAGTTGGCACCACTCAGTTCAGGCTGCACACTGCTGCTGTAAATGATAAAATGTCCTATGAAGGAATGTGGATCCACATGCCTACGTATTTGTTACATTTAAATCAGGTCATATAGTCACTGTTATTAATTAGAAACAGTGTTGAAGTAAAAACATTTTAAATAAACCCAGGGACTGAATGTTAAAGCTGTCATTTTTTACACGGCCTCATGATTCAAGGATTAATGGACCTTAAAACAACCATAAACCACGGAGGCCCCTGTTCTGGTTTAGAAGAATAAGAATAGTTTTATTTCTGCTTCAGTCTGCCAGTCTTAAATTCATTGTGTGTCAGTGGGCACTGTAAACACTTTAAAGTATTTTGACATTGTGGTATAAGATGCTGCTAATCTGTTTCCTGCCTGACCTTCACCAGTTCTGTGCACCTTGCGATTCATAGAAAAAAGAAGAGCTAGCAAACTAATGAAAAAGATATGTATAATACATACAATGTATAATACATACAATATATCTATCACATAGAACTGGAATAATATTTGAAATATTTAGACTTCATTTTATAACAACTCTTTCACAGAAGCCTTTTTTGTATCTATATTTTTTTCAATTACAACTCTTTATTGTATCCATTAACGGTTGTAAGGTATAATGCAAAGGGTTAGAGTACTTGTGAGGTAGGAACTTTTCGGAACAAAAGGCTGCAGTTTTGAAGCAAGATCAAGTATGCAGAGTACATTTTTGGAAGGCCAACAAGGTGAAGTAATCACTACTATTTAACAAAAAAAAATTATAACAGTATTCAGCTGTACAATCGTAACGGCTCCAGGGAGTTGTTATTACACTGGAATTCAAGTATGTGCAGTTATCACTGGATACAGCAGTGGGATACTGAACTAAGCAAAATAATGATTGATAAGCAGAAAAAAAATATTATTTTATCTATTTTTAACCTTATCTGATGTGAAGGTCAGACTTTCTGTGGTTGAAGGATCAGAACAACAAAACTGGAAACTTGGAAGGTTTCAAATTCCAACTCTCTTTCAAATAGCTGACTTTCTGACTGCCCCTAAAAAAGGTGCTTGACCAGGTTTTACTTCAGTCACGCAACCTGGAAACCTGGGAACAGAAAGCAACTTCATTTAAAGCAAATGTAGCATGTGAGTGAAGCTTAACTTGGTACATAAAGTACCCATTAATTTTCACTATTTTCTAGTATATATAATACCTTTCTTTCAACTGCTTGTCAGCTTGGAACTGTAGTGCACCAGCTAAGGAGAACTTTGTTTCATGAATTGTTTGACTGACTTCTTTCCCAAAGGTTTTACTGCACTATTTCAAATGTTACTTGACTACCAACTTATTTTTCTGATTTCTCACAAAATAACATCAAAAAACAAAAAGAAGGAACAAAATGGGATCAGGAGGAGACATTACAGCTATTAGAATATCATGCCATAAATGTTTAGCAATTAACGTGATTGTGACCTAAAGTTTATCACCAATCTGTACCTGTTACCCAAAATAATCCTCTGTCACTTGCTTAGAAATAAAAAATAAGTGGACTGCCATTATAAGGTACATAATAAATATTTTTCACATTCTAAAGGAATTTAATTTTCATCATCAGAAAAGAGCCAGATGGTTTGACTGTAAATGAATAACTTGTTTCTAAAAGCAATTTTAGCATTGATGATTTACTTTTAGATAGATAGATATACACAGACTATTTCCCTACAAATCTACCTATCAAGGTAACTTTTGCTATAAACAGCATTTTAAAATTATCACATAAAAACTATCAAGCACTAAATTAGAAAAAAACAGAATTTTGAAAGTGATAGTTAAATTTATGAAGCAATTCTGCTACACTCAGAGGCTTGCTGCTTGACATGCAAGCAAATTCTAGGGTGTGTATTTGCCATGCAGGTAAACCTCTTTACATGGTATTAAAAGGTGGGAGAAAGGATGAAAGCAACAAAGGCTACACAATTACAACCATGTGCAGAACACATGTACTTTGGACTTAAGCTTGTTTGCATGACTAATAGAGATAATATTGAATGTCTTTTCTCATAATTTCAATTTTTTTTTTTTTTGGCTCAGTGCCTTTTTTGCTACCTCCAAGAGCTGTTAATTTTGTTCACTGCTGAGCAAAAGTCAAAGTCAGAGTCTAAACAGCTTGTAATGAGTTTTCAATGGCCCATCTCACTGAAATTGAGGGCAAAGGAGCAGCAGACTTAGACACTGTCAGCCCTCTGAATTTATTATTGAGGGAGCAATGCGTTCGGGAGAAAATACATAGAGGAGGGGCTGAGAATTCTGTCAGTTTTGCATTAAGCCTTTAACAAAGATGTGTATTACTTATGTAAATACCTTGACAACAAAAATAAACACACAGAAAATGTAATGTAGCTCAATTAACTGTGCAGCTAGATTGGTAGTAGAGTATGTTGCAGTAACTTTATTTGGCAGCCACTTAGTACTGGAAGTTTTAAGTCCTGCTCCAGAAAAGTGATTAATACTTTGCTAAATACCTTAAAGTCACAACAAAACCAGAGGTTAAAGGATGCTTAGCACTGATAAGGAGTCAATGATAATTTTGTGAGTCCTTAGTGACCGTTTTTATAGACTGCAGGAGAAGGATTATCTTTCACCTCCGCCGCCATAATGCTGACGTTTGTGAGCCCATCAGACTTTGCTGGCTGCTACAGGGCTCTCAAAGTTTTCTTAGTTCTGTGTCTTTGAGTGTACACTTGAATATATTTCACTAACCTCTACATAAGCTATATGCTGCTTAGTTTTTCTGCTTCACATTTTAATTGTTGTGGTTTTTTGTTTCCTACTAGCACTCTTACAGATTGTGAATCCTACTGGTTCATCTTCACTGAATCCTTGACTGAAAATCACAGATGTGAGCTGATCTAGAAGCTCTATTATTTCAAAAACAAGCAATAAAGTTACTGTTAGGGCTTCTAAACCCAGGAGAGAGTTCTCAATAGAGAACTTTTGTATTTATAAGTACAGTTCTTTTCTTTTACCTGTAGTTGAGTTCATGTTATGAAGGAAGTCAGTCTTTATGGGTAGATTGGTGAAGAACAGTACTGTAAGATTTTTAAATGCTGTCTGAAGGAGTAGTCCCAGAAGAGAATGCATACAAGAAGCCACACGGAAGAGCAGTGAGTGAAGTGGCATAGTATCAATGATTTATTGGTCCTTATTTGGAATGATCTGAAAATGCATTTACAGTTTCACACATTGTAAAGTCTGTTACCTCAACCTTTCACCAATCAAGTCTTTCATTTTATCAGAAATGCCCCACATTCTATATATGCACAGTTCACATATCTTTCTTTTTATCTTATAATTACATACCCATAAAGAAATATGCTTCTGTGATATTTTATGTTACTTTTTCATGCATCACTACTTACGCAGCAAATAGCACTGAGGAAAAGTTAGCAATAAAAAATACAAGGCTTTGTTTGGCTTGATGTCATTTGGTTTAATGCCAACAAAGAAACACCTCCAAATCACATAAACTTCTGATCCAACATCAGCATTACTATGTTCCAGTCTTCTAATGACATTACATAAAAAATGCTCACTACCTTTACTGAAAAGTTTTTACCTATTATAAAAATTGTAGTCATGTATGTATTGAAAAAATATTTACAAGTCTTTTTTGTCAGACAGTGCCAAAGATGCACAGTCTGCAGTCCCCTATCTCCAGGTTTTTTGCACTGTCCATCAAAACTCTGGATTTGCCTCTGACATGGCTGTGAGGAAGAAATTTCTCAGAGAAGAGATTAACAGGCATTCAGGTGAAACTGGAGGCCATGGCATAACTTTTGTTCTCAACTGTAGCTCCATTGGTTACCTTATTTTCCAGTAAGTTTAAGCTAAGAATTCCAAATTCAGTGCAACACACAACAATGTCCTCTGAGGTCCAGGTTCATGCACTGAGTAGGTTGGAGAACCCTGATCCCTAGCTTCCTTCCAGCAACCCACAATTTATCTAGGTACCCAGATGTAAAGTATAGTATCAAAGCTGTCATTTGCTTGCTGTAGTGATATGCCCTATTATTGGTTCTTTTCAAAAAGAAAAAAGGCCAAGTGAAGTTTTTGAACTCCCAGGCAATGTATTTGGCATATTCAGAGGCAGGGAGAGACTGAAATGTCTTTTAAGAAGACAAATTAACAATATTAAGAGGACAAGAAAAACTTGCACTGTGTCATTCAATATTGCACAAAAGCACGGGGAAGAATTGTACGGAGTCAGTAATACATGGGTAGAAAATCATGATTTAGTATAACTTACTGGGAATATATTCAGCTCCTCTGTATCCAGTATTATTGACAAGCATTATATTCAGGTAATTGATGTTTAAATGCAAATGAATGAGAACACTGTATCAACCAGCAACAGAATTCACTATGGAGATACTGCTACACTGAGAACAAGCGGATAGAATATGTAGCAGCAAATAGAGAAGTGTCAACAAAAGGTACTCAAAAACACAATAAAAAGAGAAATGAAAACTTAATTGAAGGAAAAATATTTTATGGTGCTGCTATATCTTTCCAAATAGATTGTGTCAGTCTATATGTTCACATTAAGTCTCTTAAATTTTGCAAACAAGTATCTTTTAAGAAAACATACACTTGGTGTACTTTAAATTTTAAATTCAAATTCTTTTACTGGCAAAAATAATGTCTAATATGTATTTGGTAGTGCGGATAAAAGGGTTTGTATAGTTTGAGAGGAATGTCACATCCATCCTCTTTTGCGTATGCATCACATAATAGCCTGTTTTATATAGGACATAAGACCTTTTCAAAAAGGGCCTTGAATGAATAATGTACTACAGAGTTGTGTATGTCATCACATATAATAGAAGAGTCTCTTGCACCATGTGTTAGTGAGGATAGATCTCCTCTGCAATTCTATCATCACATAAAACACCTTCCAAAATTGTCATAGGCAGGTCAGACCAAGCATTTCAATTTTTCATAGCACTATTTTCAGTTTTCCTTCCTCTCACGTTAAGTATTGTCAATAGGACTTCAGGTACTTGTGCACGCCATTTAGCAGAGAAAGAAGTACAGAACAGCAAATCATTTCAATAGCAGCTGTCCGCTTCTGTATCTTCCCAAGGATGCTAATTTGGATTGTGCAGTCTAGTTCACAATAACATTTATTTCCCATCTATACTAAACTAAGGAACAAGCAAAGTGCAACATATTATTCCAGATGACTTCCAGCATCTCAAACAGTGAAAAGGGATATATCCTCATATCATTACGAATCAAAGGGGGGCATGAGGTTTTCTTCTTCTCAAATCTTAACACCTCCAGCTTTCCAAGCAGAAATTAAAACACCATTTCTATGCTGAAAACCCACATAATTCTAGGAGCAAAAAATTTGGCCCTACACTTACATTTCACTATTATGCCTATGTTGAAAAGCTCCATTTTTTCCATGGAACAGTGAACATTTATACAATCATTAAAAGCTCATCTTGCACCATATTTTTATCCTTCTCAGTTTTAATACATTTTTATAATTGCATTGAGGATATTCTAACCCTGTTTTTAGTGCAACAATAAAATTTATGAACCATGACAAACGTATCATACCAAAGACCACCCGAAGAATAACAATGTGCATGTCAATAGAAGAAACCTGGGTTTCTGCTTCATAGGAATTTAGGATTTGGGGAGGGGTGATGAAAAATACTTCAGATAGTATTCCCTTGATAACTGTGAAATGGAAACAAGATCACACTTTTTTCTTTCTAAGCAAAATGAAACATGGTGTTGTAAAAGACAATTTTTTACAAACATGCTGTGTAGACAAGTTTAGTTGTAATGAGTTTTCAAATTAAAAAAAATCTAGTTCATGTGCAGATTTTACTGATTTCAACATTGTGCTTTCGGGATAATAAATGTGATATCTAATTACCTTACAGCTCTTACTGCACAAGACCTGTTTCCAAACCTATTTCAAATATTCCTATTTTCACCTGTGCAAATTTCTGCATGGCCCCCACTTCTTGAACACAGCTGCTGACAGCCTACTGTAGTAGCCTGCTAGAGACAATACTGTCAGAGAGTAAATAGTTTTCAATTAGAAAACCCTTAGAACCAAATCTTGTTTTCACATTATATTATCGATTAGAAATGCATTTAAACATGCAATCACTAAAGAACACGCATAAGACCTCCTAAAATTTATTGAATTTAATGATGTTTAAAACAGGTATTTTCTAATTAAATATGGTGTGTATTTGAGAGTATGTGTATATTTCTGGAGTTTCCCTGGTGTTTCATAATACAGTAACAATTTTTAAAATAAATAATGAAAATGAGGGGGTAGGGAAAATCCATTTCAATACTTAAAGTTCCCAGATTATTCTAAGTCTCCCTAACATATCGTTTGTCTTCTCCAAAATATAAAAAGAAATAAACAGAAAAAGAAATATCCTGATAAGGTTCATACAAAAGTACAGATAATCTACCCAATTTTTTAAACAGTTATTGTGACAAAACGGATTGAAAAGGTATTGTAGATACAAGAATACATAAATGAAATGCATCCCACTGGAAAAGCTTTTTTGCTCACATTGTCATTTACAGCTTCTGAATTAATAGACCAAGAAAGGCACCACAGGCACCAACAAAATGCAGTAAAACCATTGGCAGCCAGTGGTGTCTCAAAGTTTAATTCCCCTGGGGAGAAAAGGACACTGCCTAATCTGTATTCAGTCCTGACATTGTCCACATCTGATATGGAACATTAGCTACTAACTCTCTCAATAGACTAGTGTCCTTCAGTTTATATTACTTTATGTTAATAGTAGAAAAATTACACACAACATCATTTATCATTGTTATACTGTACTATACAACCCATAGCTTATTTTAATATATTTATTTACCCCTAAGAGGTACAGAAATTTAAACATATATCTCTAAATCTATATAAATTTAAAGATAAACTTATAGTACCAGAACCAGTGCAGAGCTGCAAAAGCGATATGCCCCTTAAAGAAGTATTTTAATTGTATGTATAATCTAGCAAGTGATCACATTGCTTTAATATGAGAAAATCGTATTATTGTGTTATAAATCTTACAGAATTAGTACATAACACAATGTTGCATCTAAATCATAATTTATCTTTTGATTATTTTTTTCAGTTTCACTACAGACAGCAGCTCTGTTGCTCTGTTTTCACGCCCTCCTTCTCCCTCAGCGATCTGCCCTTACATTATTTACCTAGAGCTCAGGTAAGCAAGTTCATCCCCCTTTAAAGTAAAAAACCAGGGCAGTTCATGAATGAACAAAGAACTAGGATTTATTTTTTTCTGGATCACGATCATCTCAGTGCATCTAAATTTCAGTTAGTCTGTTTAAAACCACTCCTGCAGTCAGTGATGTGTGCTGTTTGCCTGGACTATCCAGAAAAGAAAAAAAGACAGTAATGATGAAGAAGAGAGAAATCTATACTCTAGTAAATGCATATTACTTTAGTTTTTAAAATCTAATATGTCAAAAAGCTTATTAATGATGGATATATTTTTCAGAAGGGGCAATTATCTACAATGATCCAACCACACTGAATGTCAGGTAATAATTCCTACATAAAATTCACAATTTTTTTTTTGCTAATGGGGACTGTTTTTATTTCATACAGAACTCTTAACCTTAATTGAAAGGTACAAGTAATGGAAGATGTAACACATAGCCATAAATACATTTTTTCCCAAGAGTTAGTACCCTTCCTATTATAAAATTCCATCCTATTTCCAAGCTGAATTTGTGCAACTTCAGCATCCAGTCTTTGGATCTTATTCCACCTGAACTACCTCCATCATGCTTCAGTGCTGTAGAATAACTCATTACAGTTTTAGAACAATTACTCCAGTTTAAATGAAAGTTGAGTGACTGACAACACTATGATATCTTTGGATGGTGAATACCCTTTTGTTTTACTACCTACCAATGCATGTTTTTGCTAAACTGCACTGAAAACAAAGAGAAAATCAAGCAAACTCCTCATACATATGATTACTAAGAATACCGTAGCCTGTCTCTACAAATATTCACTGAGACATTTCCTCAGGTCAGATAGTTTCAGATAGTTTTACTAGGCAAGAATACTCAAACATTTTCCAGGTACAAACTAAGCTCAGATTCTGACATCCTGTTGAATATTGCAGCATTTGTCAAGAAATCATGACCACAGCTTCCTTGTGGCAAGGAGAGCAGGTTACGAAAGAACCTCTTTTGCCATAAAACACAAGAAGGATCAGATCCTTAAACAGTCAAAATTTCCATTTCACAGCAGTTTTTCCCAAGTAAGAACAGAGTGATAAATTCAATATTTGACCTTAGAATTTGTAGGGCAGCAACGAAAGAATATATTCCATCCAACAATATTTTTAACTGATTTTAAAGTGGAGAGACATGTTCACACTTAAGAATCTTTTGAACTTTTTTCTAGTTAAAAAAATTACTTAAGTCACACTTGGATAATGGCTGTTCACAAAAAAAAAAAAAAAAAGCATGACAATTAAAGAGGAGAGTTTGAACATAAATGTTAATCACAATGGCACTACCTTATATTCACAAACATGATCAACTTTCCGCTGGTGATGTTACTTTATTATTTGTACTACAACCATTACAATTAAAAAAACCCCCTAGCCTCTATCAGGATAAAAGACATGTAGAAGAATTGGTCAGTTTATACTATGGTGCTCTAGCAAAATGAAGGCAGACAGACAGACAGGCTGGCAGATAGACGTTCTTGCTTGCTCATTCGTTAAGTTCATCTCCTGACCCGCGTGCCACTAAGGAAAAGGCAACAGCTGTTTCCAGTATCAGTGGTAAGAATGATGGAAGTGAATTAATCCACAGATGGAGACCAGCACCTGAAGGGACCAGTCTGGTGAGTAACAACAGTCTTTGCCGGAGAAACACACTTAAATGTTACCATATGGAGTGCTAACAGAAGACAGAGGGGAATGAAAAACTCTGCACATCGTGTTATTGCCACAACAGCTTAAGTATTGTATTATTGATAAGGATAACAAAAAGATTGTCTGCCTAGGCATTTCTGATTTAGAATTCATAAGCTTAAGATGACTAAATTCCTGAACTACATGGAAAGATTCCACCCAAAGAAAACAGTTGAAAATAAGATCCCAAGAAAACAGAACGTAGAGATGCAAAAGCCCAATTAAAATCTGAATCAGTTCTCCCTACATGATATATTTTTCAGACTGAAGATGTATCAGCTGTTAAGCTGGTACGACACTTCACGTTAGTCAAAAGGCTGAAAAACTGCAATTATGTTTTGTTGAAATAACTACACGTACTGGGCTGGGCTGAGGAAGAGTACCAGAAAACAAGAACAATTAATTTAAGGTCTCTGAAATCTTATGTGTAGCATTCTCAGTTCCGACACCAGAATATAACTGTCCATCTTTATTTGAATGTATTTTCTACACACGGCTTCAGGGTCTTTTTGGAATAACAGACAGGAAGAAGCAGAGCTGCACTATCAGAAATGCTGAAAAATAAAGGTAATATATATTGACAAAGATGAAGAACAGGACAGCAAATATTTGGAGATCACTGGCCAGTTTTATTTCTCCCTTATGAACCATAAAATTTGCTAAAATAAGGAAAACAAATGCTTGCAGTTAAGAAGCCTGTGTCCTGCAGCACCGAGGGCTGTGTACAGCTGGTATTGCACCAGGGCTAAGAGGAAACCACTCTTTTACCACCCAAGCTGCCTGTTGGGGCAGAATCTGATAGACAGTTTTCACTCTGACAGTTGACAGCAGGTTACAATACCTCTGAGGTCTTCTCTGGGCATTTTGCCACAGCAAGAAATTCCAGATTAGATTAAAGGAATGGGTATGACTACCCACTTCTCAGAACAGGTATTTGTGTAAGTGCCTTACTACATGTACTCCTTCCTCACACTCTTTCGTCTAGTTTTATTCAGCATAAGCAATTGTAAGCCTGTAACAAGTGTGTTCATGTTGCAGAGCAAATCAGAGGTTTTCCTTGAGTTTTGCTCCCTGAAGTGTGCCCCCAGGGTATCAGTTCTGGGATCATCAGATTAAGAAGTAAGTGTGCGTACACTTCTAAGGCTTTTTTAGTGTTTACATTAAAACCCATATTTTAAAGTAGTTTTAGAAGTAAGATGTCAAAAGATCTCTAAACTGAGACTCAGGTAAGCAAGATTTCGGTCCATTCAGGAAGCCTTAAATGAGGAGGAAAGGTTTACCTACTTTAAACGTACTTCTACATTTCAATAGCTTAAAAAAGCTTCACTCCAAAATGAAATTTTGCAGGTCATTTACTGATTATGATTAAATCACCTTCATTTATTACCACATGGAAAATAAGCCACTGTACTCAACATGGGAGGTAATCTTAACTGCTTAGCAATTTATTCAAATACTCAGAAGTTAAAATCATTTCTGGGCTGTTCATTCATTAATAAGGGCAAATGGATGGCAGTTTCAGATAGTATTTAAGTATCTTTGAAATATAATTCCTAGTTTATACAGGTCAAAGAGGTTTCCCTGTTTACATATTCAAATCTGTACAATATGAAGAAAGATATATTTCAAGATGGGATTCTGTGAGGAGATTCAACTTCTGGGGTAAAATGAGTGCCACACAAATTCGTAGAATTTTTCCTGCCCTATTTTCTTCATAATGCGTATGCAGGTTCTATTAATGGTGAACAAAACAGCTGAGGTGGCAGAAGGTAGCTGTTCTACAAAGCCAAGTAAACATCAGTAATATGACATTGCCCTTTTTAAGGAGCACCTTTTATGATTGTTTCCAAGAGTTTTGTAAAATCCCTGTTCTCCAGTCCCAACTGGGAAATCAAGTCTTTCCCACTCCTTTCATGTGGATTCTGCAAGAGGTGCTTGAGTGAGGGGATTTGGGTGCTGCAAAGTATTTTTATAAAATATTTTGCCCTTGGGTGGTGCCAATTTTTGTGTCTTGCTAACCAAAAGTAAGCATGCTATCATAATTTCAGAGCATCTTCTCTATTGGATGGGGGCAAGGAGGCAATGTTTCAGTATACCAACTATGTCTCTTTAATTAGGTCATTAATTACCATCCTTCAGAGCTCTTGAAATTCTTTTTTTCAAAGCCCATACACTTAAGCTTTAGAAAAAAGTTCTTCTCAGCTCTGAAACCAGTAAAATACTTCTACCGTTCTTATCAGAACTATAATCTACATATTTACCTATCACTTAAATTCTTCCATGCATATATTTTTATCAGTGTAACTAGCTGTTCCCCCAAAATCTCTGCTTGCTGGAGTCGGAGAACAAGTCACAGAGCTCCTTCCCCATACCCCAAGCTCTGTTCTCATCTGCAATGACAAATCCCAAGCAAGTCATTTACATCAGTGACGTCACCCAAATGTCACAGAGAACTCTTCGGTTTCCTTTGCTTTATATTTTTGGTTTATCCATTAATTACATCTCTTAAGAAAGAACAGGTGCTGTCAACTAAGGTGTATGCAGCAGAACTCAAAATGATTTTCAGTTTGAAATGTGGTTTTAAAAAAATTCTGTACAAAATCTGTGCTGCAAAAAACTTATATTGGCTCATGGGAAGTAAAATGCCTTCTAAACAGATTATGAGACTGAAAGGGAGCATTCAATTTTCTAAATTTAAGCTATATAGCATAGATCACGGAATTTTATCCAGTTTCTTGTGTATTCAGCGCAATCACTCACATATGACTAAGGCATATTTTCCAGAAACAGCTAGTCTTGAAACATTCATAATTATCTCTTTTTACAATACTACTGCTGCTCTATATTACTCTAAATTTATGTGAACAGAGAACTGGAAACTAAATTCAGCTGCAAATCCCACAAGACTTTACATTGTTCAGAACTCAAGGTACTGAAGCTGAATTTTGACCTGTAACAAGGATAGCGTGTATAAACACCACACTATGTGCCAGCAGACAAAGAAACCTACTTTTGAAAACCTGAAATATATCTCCCAGATAGGCTAAAAAAGCTGGCAAATAACTAAAAATGCCATTTAAAAACACAATTTTTACATGTCCCTTGTAATACATAATGAGTCAGAATGAAGATACGTAGAAATAGCCTTAACTTTCTATTCTACAGGTGCATGGAACTGGGGTGTGTGTGGCAGAGACATGTCACACATGCAGGTGTGTGCAGCACATTTACATCCCATTCTGGCACCAGGGAAAGAAATGACAACAGCAGTCTGCCTAAATGTGCCTTTTACCAATGATTCTGAGATGGAAGGCAGTCTGCCAATAATTAATAATTTATATTAGGCTTTTTGTAGTTTTTTAATAATTTGTAATCACACGGGAGATGAGTGGGTATTTACTCCATTTCAGTACGAGTTTTGTTATTTTCAGTTTAATTTAATAACAGCCTAATCCTAGAAACTGCTGAGCATCCACAACTTCTATGACATCAGTGTGAATGGTACAGGTCTGCATCTCGCAGAAGTGGGCCCCCAAATCCATAATTTTCAGCTTACTTCATGTTCTGTAATGTGTTATCTACTTTTCCCAAGACAGGCTGTAAGTGGCTTCACAATGGACTAGGATGGACTATACTGAGTTGCTTCTGAAATGACAGTAGAGTGCGGAATGTGGTACCCAAGAGAGTCAATAATTCTAAGCTGATGAAAAAATGGAAAGAGAATGGGTGGATGACAGAAGCAAAGGGAAGAACAGCAACAGAAAAGAGTAGCAGCCAGGGTAGGTCCAGACAAAAGAACTGTGAAGACATGAATCAAATAAGGAAATGTATAGAGCCAGAATCTTAAATGATATAAAATGTTATAGTTGCAGTGACAGAGGCAGAAAATCTTCACCCACTGAATGTCCTTTCCACAGAGTTTAAGCTCTGAAAAGACAGGAGAGCAGAGAGAAAAAGAGATAAGGAATAAAAATAAAAATAAAAAGAGAGAACACTCTATATGAATGGTTAGAAATAACCATATTGCTCCTTGGGCTTGGTGTATTGCCCATGATGTAGGCTTAATTTGTTTCAGTTCTCATTTGTGGGACTGAGTGTTTCTGGAGTTTCAGAGCAGGTGAGAGCTGCCCCAGAAGCAGAAGCCAGCTGGAGAGGGACACGAGCGCTTGTGTCTCATGTAGGTGAGGAGTGCTGCTGCCTCAGAATGAGAATTACTGTTGCCATTACTTTGTTATTTTACTTAGTGTAACTGCTGGCAAAGGGCATTTCATCTTACTTTGCCTAATTCTGGACAGCTAGTCATACTGAGTTATTTTTTTACTTTTATATATTATTATAGAATTAGTTTGATAGCTGTTATTTCTCAATTAGTGTATTCCCTTCAGGCAGCTGCAACCTTTGATGTTTAGTTTCTTTCCACGTGAAACCACCATTGCCATCTTGAGAGCTTTTTTATGCATCAGCCATCATTACCACTATCCCACGTTGCAGGGTCTCTCTTTCACAGCTTGCTTGGTGTAGCTGCTAAAAGTCACAGTGGGCCTCATATAATTTTTGTCTTTGTATCCTTGGGTCTTAAGAGGAGATAACCTTACCAGATCCATCTTTTGCCGCTCATTATGAATATTTCAGTCTAACTTGTTTAGCTTTTCTTTGAAATGACTATGCTTTTTTCCTTTCATCAACTGCCAAGTATTTACTGCATAAACTCATGAGTGTGAGAAATTTACCCATGAAAATGGTTACATTTTAAAGAGCCTCTGCTTTCTCCAGGCACAAGGACATTAAAAGGCATTTAAATGCTACAATTCTTATAGAGGACCTATCATTTAGTTATGAGCAATGTCCTTCATTCTATGCAAGCAGGAACACAAGAAAATTCTCAGAAGCTTCTCAGTGATATTTTTCGGCAAGGGTTGACTTCTAAATGAAAACCATAGTCAGCTGTCATGAGGACACGTGGAAGTAAATTCCTTACCTCTGGAAACAAATGATGGGAGCCTGCACTTTCTAATGGAAAGACAAATGATACAGATGAAGAAAGATGTGGATTACAGATCTAAAACATGGGGAACGGTAGTAAATCAGTTTCATTAGTACAAAATATAAAGCTTTCAGCTTGACTTAAAACCAGTACATGGAAACATCAGACTGAAGTAAAGTATTACGACCACCATTACTGAAACTTCAACATGAAACAACCTTAAGGAAAGTTCTGCTGTAGAGCAGAGTAATCATCAAAATAAACACAAGTTTTAAAACAGCACAAAACATGCACTCAAAGATACTAATGGCAACAGAGAATATTAAGGCATCCTTCTTTTAAAATACATGAAATACCTGCACACTTCTTATACACCACTACTACCAGCTGACCTAACATTCTATCAATAAACCCAACAAACTCCAACATATATGCTAACATATTCCACATTTCAGATTTTTTTCACCTGCACTACAAGTTCCTACCTTAGCTCCACACAAAAAGACAATTAATGTCTCCAAGATAATCAAACTCAAGTCAATATTTCATTTATGGCAAAAATAAGTCTGAGATTCACATTTTGTACTATGGGGTGGTGGTAGAAACTTTGATGAATGTCCTTGTAATACCTAGAACAGAATTTCCCACACGGACTGAGATAAACATCATCTTCTAAACACCATTATCTCTCTGAAATTTGAATGGGAAAGATCTAGGCAGTGTGTGCATTTACTCCAAAGGCTTGAATAGAATTTTTAGGTATTATTGGAACTTGTCTGGTGGATGTCTACTTATAGTGCATCTAGAAAAAAAAATTCTTGATTGGGAGGATTTGAATGAGAGGGCTACTGGCTAAATTGAGGGAGAGCCTTTCCCATCTATTTCTTCTATGTGTTCCAGAAGCTGTATCTCCTTCTAGTACATGAAGGGATTGCACATCCTTCTTATCCTTCCCCAGCACACTGATACATGGGAACTCTAGCTCTCAGCACTACAATCCAACGAACAGGGAAGATCATAAAATATTACATCAGCATGAATTGAATGAGTAATTGGGCATCTCAGCATTCTTGGGACTCCTTGTAGAAGCTGGTGGAAGTTATTGAAAAGCAAAAGGAAATAAGGATTAAGAAAAGAAACACCACAGTGAAATAAAAATGCTTTACAAATAGTTATTGGCAAAAATGGAATAAAATAACAGCTTTCTAACTAATCCTATTCTAGCATGTACTATCACCCCACCAGAATATAAATATTTTTGTGGTACCCATATTATCTGTAATTAATTGTCCTGGTGAAGTATTAATATGCATTTACCAAAGGATTTCTGAGAAAAAAAGCTTTCCTAAGAAGGAGGGAAGAAAACTATATTAATAAATCATTCTGCCTCAGATCTCTGAAAGATGTGTTTGTGACATAGTTTTACACTTTTGGTAATTTTATGGCTACTGGCTTAACTTATCCAAATTCCAACTAGCATTTGAAATAATTCAACCTGTCTGTTTAAAGGGTGGATGTTTGTCACTTTTTCTTTCAAAGCAGAGCTTTCCTTCTAGAGGCATGTATTGAACAGTTCTTGCTTGACCTATGGATTAATCAGAATTTAAATACTGTATTATTTCAACAAGCACTTCTAATATCTGTGTTTCCTGCCATGAAATGTAATTAGGGAAAATTAATTTACCAGGGGACCTCTGAAGCTTTACCTTCTTCCCCACTGCTGTTTGCACTGGGTGATACTCAGATGTAATCCCCTTCTATTCCAAGTATATCAGGGCTATCTCCTCTAGACTGCCTCAGAGCAGAAAATGTCACCCAGTATTTGGAAATGTGACATTTTTTTAGTAAAACTGTACTGTAGCAGTCAGCTTCAATAGGTTTATCATAGTTAATGAAAACAATTGGAAATACACTGAACATCTTGCTTCATGACTTAAATCAGTCTCTAACTATATTAGAGATGCAAGCCAGTGCTCCAGGACAGATTATCTCCCTGTGAGTCTCTGATGGACCTTTACTGTTTGTAAATGCAGCTGGTACTCACTGTTGTCAGGTAGGATAATAAATGAGGTACACCTCAGTTCACATCCTTTGTATCGGTTTTCATGTTATGTTCTTAACCTACACCATCCTTTCTTTTTCAACATTGATTTTGATTTGGAGGCCACATAATAATATTCAGCTGCAGTGCAATATTTTTATATTCAACTTCAAATATCTTTTTGCAGCCTGCATTCAAAAGCTTTGTGGGCTGCAGGCCAGCCTTTGGAAATTCTGGTTACACAGGTTATCTGGAGACAGAAATGAAGAAACACACTGAATCATCTGTGTGGTAAATGCAGCCCACCTCTTGCAATTGGGTTTTGAGGATTTTCACTGTGAAACAAAGGCCAAGGCAGACTACAGGGATGAGTTACAGAAGTATGTTCTATTTAACTCAACAGTGTCAGGCATATAACGTGCCCTTTATATCTATAGTTTATTTTAACACATATCAAGACAGAAAATTAGTGATCAATGTAGAAGGGAGCATGAGGTTTCATTATAAATTAATGTAGGAAGACTTGGATTTCTATGATGAAATGAACATGAATCTTAAAAATTGTCTGTCTTCATGAAACAGATGAAAATTATTACAGTATATAACTTTTTGGTGACATTTTACTGCAAAGGGCATATTGTTACAAAATTTAGCAATGATGTAGCTACCAGAAATACTGCAGGGATAGATAACATTATTTATGTAACATGATAACACATGAAACATGGATGCATTTGAGTCATGGGGTTGCGGAGTGGGAAAAATACTTTGCCCTGCTCCTAAGTGAACCCCCCTGTTAAATCAAGGAGCAACACAGATGGGGCTTGTTGGGACCCAAGACTGCACAACAGTAGTCAAATGCAGTCCACCCATTGTGTTCTGGTGCCCAGAAAGCTAGTGGAAATAAAGAAGGAAAAGAAGGAGAAAGTGCAAGAAAGGTTCAGAGAACTTCACTTGGGTATCCACTTTAGTGGTGGTTTTTTTTTCCCAAATACAAACCATCCCTGCAGCAACATGAGAAGGTACCGATAACTGGATGAAGAAGTCACCTACTGAAAATGAACCTGAGTAAAAAATGTCTCTAAGTAGTGACATCGCAACACAGAACCAGTGGAAGACTGCTGCAAAGTAATTCTCCCCAAGCAGGAGCTAGAGAAAACTCATAATCTCAGAAGTGTCCCTGGCTTAGTATTTCTGGAGGCATGAAATTAAGTTCAGATTCTGGGATATTTCTAAGATGGAAAGAATGCATACATTGATTGACTTACATATATACATGACTGACTCCTAAAAAATAATCACTAGAATACAGAAAATTCAGAGTTAACAGAAACAAACATTTGGCAGGATAATAAAATCTTTATCAACTCAATGAATCTTGGCTATACAATCATTTTTTTAAAAAAATAAACCACACGCATCAAAACCAGACTGCCTTATATGAGTAAAATTTAGGCAAACCCTGCTGGACACATTTCTTTAATGCAAATGTGATGGAGAAAATAGATTTTCACACAAAACTAAGGTTAAAATTAGGTTTATCTTGGAAAGAAAATTTTAGTCTTACCTAAGAAAACATTTTCCCATCTGTAAGTTTTCAACACTATTCTCACTAGAATTGTATAACTGAATTCAGATATAAATTACTCACTATCCTTAATTAATATAACCTATATTCAATCTTTGTCTTTTTGTTTTGTTTCTCTTCCCTTGTCTTTCATTCCTACCTTGCCAGGATAAACCAGTCTGTTACATTTGCAGGCTTCGGCCCTATTCATAGCACTGTGATTTCCTTTAAACAAACAAAAAGACAGTAAAGGAAAGAAAAACAGTGAGAACCACCTGCAAACCATTATAACTTCTAAACCCACCCACACAGCCTAAAAGCAAATGAAAGCAAGAAGATTCAAAGAAAGAAATAAAGTGGGTTTTCATTTTTTTCTCTCTATAAATACTGTGCAAACATGATACTAAAATCTTTAAGAAAATATTTTTATGTTTTTTGGTTGCGTGCAAACAACAATAATAGAATCACAGAATGGTTTGGTTTGGAAGGGACCTTAAAGATCATCTAGTTCCAACCCCCCTGCCATGGGCAGGGACACCTTCCACTAGACCAGGTTGCTCAAAGCCCCGTCCAACCTGGCCTTGAACACTGCCAGGGAGGGGGCAGCCACAGCTTCTCTGGGCAACCTGTGCCAGTGTCTCACCACCCTCACAGGAAAGAATTTCTTCCTTAGATCTAACCTGAATCTATCCTCTTCCAGTTTAAAACCTTTACCTCTCATCCTATCCCTACGGTCCTTAATAAAGAGTCCCTCCTCATCTTTTCTGTAGCCCCCTTTACGTACTAGGAGGCTGCTACAAGGTCACCCTGGAGCTCTCTCTTCTCTAGGCTGTCCTTTGGCTGGGAATGGTTTAACAACATCCCTGTTATCAGAGATGTTCATGATGGGCTAAATCTTTACTTGATGAAGATCACCTGATCTCAGTAGTGTGCCAACCACATTCCCTAGCAAAGAGACAGGGAATTTATGACTTTCCTGAATGGCCAGTTTTCATTGGATTATCACACTGATATTTTTGTTGTTTATGATACCAAAGAGGTTATTACTTCCTGAGTATGACTGAGAGAAACTGGTCAAACAAAGCAAGGTATTGCATTTTTCTTACACTTGAGAAATCTTTGTTGTCTGTCTCATATAAGTAACGAATTATTATTCATGACGACACCTGAAAACTTTATTTTTGAGAAAACAGAAAACCAAAGTCATAATGTCTATTCTATACAAACACCTCAAAATGATCTTCTGTACGGATGTGCAGTTCTACTAGCTTTCATCAAAACTAACTCTTTTAGGAGCAGAAACTAATATTGTTCAGCTACAAACTACCTTCTAATGGTTAACTAGAAGGCAAAAATCCCAGAAATTATAACATGGCTCTATTGCGTCCAGAAGAATTTTGCTGTGGACATGGCAAGCTAGGTTTTCACCCAGTAAATATGTAAAACATTGAAAGTGATCTGAATTATTTTTCCCTGAAAATAAACATGAAGTATAATAAATTCAGTTTAGTACATTAAGATTTACTATTACATTTTTACAACAGATCTATAAGCATTCTGTAAAACTGAGCACCTCACTAAGATGTCAGTGCAAAAAAAGCTACTGGAGTATTAAAACACTTATCACTTACATAGTAACTGAACAGAACCCAAGTAAATGAATTAACTCCATTGCCACAGAATATACTGGAAGAAGCTCAAGATTAGAAAACATCTTTCACATATCTGCCTTACTGTTCAGCTGGATAAAATTTTACATAACTGTGCTTTCACTTATTATACGGAATAACAAAGGCACAATAGAAATACTATAAAGGTAAGAGAATGGTGCAATATTTGCCTTAATGTAAAATAAACAAAGAATGTACTTATGAAATACGAATGCCAAGAATTACAAGATCTGAGCCTAGTCATAGAAGAAATACAAAAGAATAATGAAATATCTATTTTAGAAAATCCAAAGAAGTGTTATGAGCAAAGGAGCCACCCATGAAGTTTTTTGGTCTGAACTTCCAGCAGGTTAATACAGCTATATATATATATCTTACTTTGCATGTAAAATTGTCAACCTCAGAGAATGACGAATTGGAACCATGCAATGTAACAGAGCAATGAGTAAGCTAAAATCACAAGGCTTAATATGTATTACAACCAATACCACTGAGTGTTTACTACTACTTTCTTAATTTCACTGTATTACTTTCTTCACTTTGTGACTTTGTTTTCTACCAAAGGACTTATTTATTTATTCATTCTTTTATTTATTTATTGAGGAGTGGTGGCTGAGAAGTCAGCTCTCTTTGGACAGATTAATTGTGGATGGGAAGCTTCTGTGAAGTTACAGGTTTATATCAAATCATCAGAGTTCATCATATGAGTTCACAACCTGCCTCTTGCATCTTAATTTAACTACTGACTCGGATATAAATCACCACAAGTTCCTGAAACTTTTCAAATTATTGTCTGTAAAACAAATTTAAAATCAAATTATTGTCTGTAAAACAAATTTAAAATCCAAACTGTAAGCAAAGCAACAGCTCAGTCGGTGGAAGAGCAGTGATTTTGTGCTTTGTTTTGTCACACAAGGATACTGCTATTTGGGACCTCAGCTTTCTCAAAGTATATTAGTTGTTAAAAACCCACTACACATAGACAGAGCAGCAAGTTTATGAGGTCAAAAAATGTTCACCTACCACAAACCACAAAGACAAGTTCTTGGTGTTAGCAGCAGAAAGACACTTTTCATGCAGACCACAAGTTTGACCAACACAGAACTAGCTCTGGCAGGGAGGGACGTGCCGGCTGTCTGAAAGTCAAAAGGTGCTGCTCAAGTAAACACAACAAATACTCCAAGAAAACTCAGTGTCTTCACTAAACTACTAGAGAAGAGAGCCAAGGAAATTCAGGCAGATTAATAAAAAACAGCTGATCAGAGTTACTGGAGGTTGCAGTGCTTTTAAGAGAGATCTTAATCTTTCCTGACCTAGAGTACTAATAGTCTGATTAGGGGAAATACAAACACTTAAACCTTACAGCAATGAAGCAACGAAGACAGCAGACACTGCTCTCAGAGCAGCAAAGAAAATGGTGTTTAAAAAAAAAAACCCAAAACTTATATTCATCTCCAGACAGTCCCTGCACAGCGAGTTGAGAGCAGATCGCAGGCAGTGTTTGGTACCTGTCTAAATCCAGTGAAAACATTGGGGAATTATTTTAGTTCTTTAAGTTATAAGTACTAATATCAAATCCTGATACCAACTCACATGCAATTTCCATTGTGTACATGTATTTATGATGTGGCTATACAGTTTTTGTACACACAATTAATAATGAAGCTTGTGATCCAAATGCTCTGTAGCAGCACACTCTCTGTAATAGCACATGTAAAACAACATCTGCACTTATTCTGTGAACCAGCTATATTACCTACCTGTAACCAGTCATTTACACATGATATTCATGCAGCAGTACTTACTTAAAATAAATACGTGCACATTATATATGTGCTTGTTTTACATATGTATTTATATGTATAGATGGCGTATACGCATGGACACATACACAGATACATATATGTATAAAAGTAAAATTTTTAAGAAAACCAATAAAAAATAAGGTTTCCAACAACTTTTTTATAAGTGTTTTTTAGTCCCCATGACTTCTTGAGTGTAGGGAAGCTTTATTCTGTGGTTGTAGGACTTCCTGCCATCGTACTTTCCTCTCTCTGTATCACCTCCCCTCACTGAAAAGATTTTCTACTAGGCTGGCATCTGTGTTTACATGTACAAATTTTGTATGTACATATCCATCTGTGTCCCATAGCTATGAAAAACAGTACTTGAAATAAATTCCTTGAAGGTTTGAAGATTTCCATTTTCACTTTTTTTCTTTGCTTGGAGCCTGTGGTTCTTTGAGTAGTTTACTCATTTTATTTTAATGTGTTGTCATTAAATATTTGTCCAGGCTATTAACTCCAGAACCATTCTGGACAGGAAAAATTCTGTTTATCCCATGACTTTTTATTTGTGAAATATCGTCCACTACTTCTAATGCAAGACATACTGCAAGAGATGTTGCCAGAACCTGAGCTCTCTTGCAGAGAGCAGTATGACCAGCGTGTTTGACTCGGTACTTCTACAAGACACATGCCACCTCCCTGACCTGTGCTGCTGCTGGGAATCTGGCCACACTGTGCAGTTCTGCTTATTCCTCCATGGAATAAATCTGCAATGGTGATTATTCCATGCTCGAGCCACCTGTCCTAATGAATAACGCTTCCTGTGTAGCTGTTTCCAGATACTGGAGTTAGTTACTCAAGCTTGAAAGACAAGTAGAGAAATTAATAACTGGTGCACATGCTCCTTAAATGGCACAGGGGCAAACTATGAGAAGAGGAATTCATTGCCATGGCTTTCCTACAGTATTGAAAAAGAATTCGTTAGTATCAGAAGACCTGCATCAGTGTGAACCTGATCAGACAGACAGGTGAGAAGTGCCATGACTGCATTTTGGCTTAAATTTGGGTAACTGAATGTTGCTTATAATTTTACTTCGAATTTCTGAGAAAGAGAGAAACGGAGACTTAAAGACCAATCAGTGCAGGATTACATGTGTTATTTAGTAGCTAAAGGAAACTGAACCAATATCCCCCCTGACCTGATCCAATACAGCACTAGCACCACATTTTCTCAGATTATTGCTATTTTTAAAACTAGACATTTTTCAGTAGGTGGGTTTGCATATTACTTAGCTTTCTGAGTTAGTACTATTTATAAAAGAACACTGGTGAATATACACTAAATGCCTTTGCCAGTCATTTCCATCAACGGATCCTTCCGAGCCAAGCAAACTGATGGTTTGTGAACCTTTGCTACTTTTTGCCAAACAGTGATGGACTGACTTGTTCAATTCTGTAACACAAATACACAGATAATAACAAACAATCTCAAAGAAACACACACTAAACAGCCCCTGGAAACTTCAGAATATGCTTTCTGTGTGTTTGAAGCTAAAACAAGTAAGGAATATTGTTTTCTTCTTAATTTGTTGATTTTGTTTTTTCTCCAGACCTGTAAAGACCAATTCAGTGACATGCAGAAAAACAGAATGCATTTGTTCAGCACCTTATGCACCTATATAACTCCATGTTATATACAAAGATGAATCTTTTTGTTAATGCTATAGTATATTGAAGATGCTTCCCTATTGTACTTACTTGCTGTGTCACAAAAAGTTATCTGCATGGAGAATAACACCATTAAATGAAATTCAAATGGATGTTAAGCATACATATAAAGTACTCTTATATCCTGTATGTGCATGTTTAGATTTTTTTAATTCAAACTGACTGATTGCTGATGAAATTGAGTTAGCTAGTAGGTTTGTAGGGGTAATACCAGTCACTCTGCAAATTATTCCATCAAAGAAAAAGCCAGAAGTATAGAAAAGACCAGAGAAAAACCATGAAATGTTCCCCACTATTCCAATATATCAAAACTGTTGTTTTAGAGGTGATGGGACAAGAATTTTTCTGATGTACATTTCTAAGCAAGACCCAACTGCCATTTCATTTACACAGTGCTCTCTCAGTTAATGATTCTCCTAACCACCAAAGTTAGCTTGATCATGTTGTCTCTCCAGCTCAAGTACTTTTGGAAACAAAAATAATTTGATTTCTAGTTTTGCTAGCTGGCTAGTTTTCTAGTTCTAGTTTGACACATATGGTAGGATAAAACTGTATGTTTCTTTTTCAACATGGCTTATAACAATACATTCTCTCTTTAAGTGTTTCCATTCTCAGCATTTGTTATAACCAGAGACCAATACCTGTAAGCTAGTGAACACCTATAGCTACTTTGTTTTTTATAAAAATGTGATGGCACTGATATAATACAAAAACTACTAATCCACTCTAATTTAGGAAGCATTGTCTCACCCAGTGACACTACCTCCCAGATTTGTTCCTCCACTACTTACTATGGAAGTTGAAAATGTCAAATGCCATTCGACTGTAGCTCTCCCTGAGCAGATCTGTGCCAAATTTAAATTCCTGCAGGTATTGCTACAGAGAAAAATTAAAAAGCTACTCACTGCATACAACTGATTTTCTGTTATAATTTCCCGCAGACCCATTCAAATCAATGAAGCTTCTCCAGTTTACATGGCTGAGAAGTAAGCACACTCCTTTCATAAACCAACCACGTCCTGTCAGAGCAGGGCAACCTAAGAGCCAGTGCTTTTGAATCTAATACAGCTGTTTTCTGTACTGCAACAAAACTCCAAACATTAACACTGCTATACAATTTCTATTTATTTCTTTGTTATTATTGTCTTGGGCCTTGGAAAGAGATTTTCTAAAGGCCCTGTTGTGAAGGACATATCACATGAAGAGTAATGATTATGCTGCTGTGGTCTATAAGCAGATTGACTTGCTTTTCTTCTTCCTGTTTTATTCTTTTTTTATATTTATGATTTGCTGAAAAACTGTTTGAGGGAGAAAAAACCAAACATCCACCCCACCCCCAAAATCCCAACTGTGGGAATGTTTGCTTTTTTTGGCAGCACTAATATTTATCCCTTACTTAATAGGAATTCTCCCCTGTGTTAAGAATGTTGCTTTTACAGCTCAAAGATCTAAACATGAAGTATTTTATCAGTATTCTGTTTTTCTCCCCTCTCTATGCAACTTTGGAGTGCTTAGGAAAAAGCAAATATTAAAACAAAAATTACTGTCTTTGAGTGTCTGTGAAAATTTATGTACTTAAAAGCAGCTGTAAAATTTTTAATGTTTAAATTAATGTTTTATGTTTACAATAAAAACTCTTCAGCCATGAAGGGCTTTTAAAAGCTACATACGAAATACAAGCAAAACCAAAGCAAACAATAACAGTCCTGTGAAGCCCAGCTTCCACACATGAAATGGCAAGTAAGACTTTTGTGTAGACTTCATAAGTTTTCGTGTCTTGCTCTACAAAAAAAAACCCTAGGAATGTCAAAGCTACAAAAAGAGCTGGTTAGAATAGGAAGGCAAAAAACTTGTAATTCCTTAATAATAGGTTTTTCTGCAATTCTGAATGTATTTGTGATGGTCTGGTTTACTCTTTTATTTGAATTGTGTTATAAATAAAACAGCTTCTCTCCTCCCCCATTTCTGCCAGCTGTAAGCACTCTGTCCTCCAATAAAGGTTGAAACAAATGAATAGGTTTAAAAGAGACCATTATGCACTAGCTAGTGCAGACTGAGATGAAATGTTGCCAAATCATACTCCTTTTAAAATCAATAGGAATTCTTGTTATTGGATTCAATGGGAGTATAATTAGGTTCTAAACTCACACGCTTTCTCAACAATGTGGGTTTCTTTACCTTTTTCATTCCCGTTTCCCTCTCAGATATGGAGAAGTCTCGCTGTTCCAAAGTGCTCTCAGTTTGAACAGCATTTTAGCCATTTCTCCCCTAAAATACTTGTGGCACAGGCTGGAGAAGGCAAACTCTTAGCACAAGTAACCTCAATTAGCTATACAGAAATCCAGCAACACCAGCAAGAGCATAGCCCATTCCCCAGCAGACATTTAAAGCCTTGATATCCTACATTCCCTGTCCGCCCTCATGCTCCTGGGCATCACTTCCTTAGTGACCCACTCAGAGCAATCCCACGTACTGAATCATCACCACCATCTTTTCCTTTTGCAGCTCAGTTTTGTTTTGCAGGCCTCACTGTAGGGAGACTGACTAAGCCCAAATATATTTAGGTTGATTCTAAAATAAATCTGTCCCACAACTTGAAATGATCTTCAAAACCCCTCTCAAAGTAATTACAAGAAGACGATATAAATAACTTTCCCTTGAAAGGGCTACATAAGGAGGACCTGGTGTTTACCACATCTGCATGTTGGACTCCAAATCAGCCACCGGGGAGTCTTGAGTCCACCCCCATTAATCTCACAATGACTTGCTTTTATAAACAGTGCACTGAACAACAACAAAAATATATAAAGCCACACCATTCCCCCAAGCCTGAGAATTAAGTTATCTTTTTCAATTTTTTTTTTTCCATACACACATCCTACGCAAATAGTTTTAACTCTTATCCACAGTGCTATCTTCATAAATTAATTTGTCAGCCTTTACTTTGTTCCAAAAGAAGGGATGCAAGAGCACTTTTTAAACTGTTTCTTGGTTAGAGGTAGGTAAAAAAATTACTGGGAAACATTTTTCTACTTCTCTAGAAACAGGAAAAAAACCACCAAAACCAACTAAAATTTTCCTCATTTTCTCTCATATTTGTTTGCAGTAGAAAATATTTCTCATGCCAACTATATTTTTAAAGTACACATAACTCAAAAAAATTAAAGATGGTCAGAGAATATAAGCATTAATGTACAAGCTTCAATCTTCAATGCTTATTTGGGTAACCGAATTAAAATTTACTATAGGTGACAGCAGTGGTTTCACCTTCCTAGACTTTAAGTCAGTTGTTCCATAAAAAAAACCAAACAAAGGTGACCATAGAAAAGGCCAATCCTGCCTGGTTAGTACCTTGTTAGAATAATTGGCAGAGCTGTTTGTAGGAAGCATGCACGTACCTTCTAGCTTCAAGTATTTCTAATTCTTGTCAATGCTATAAAACTTAGGGAGTTGAATGACTTTGAGTACAGGACTCTCCACTCCTGCTGATCTCTGATAACTGTTTTATCAGAACTTTAAAGCACTGAGACCTGAAGTTCTTAAGGTTCCTCTCTTCAAGGATGAGGGAAAACTTTTAAAAAAGTGTGTGTGTGTGCGCACGCACGCATATAAATATATAAATGCACATACAGACAGGTAAACATTTGAACAAGTTTCTGCAGGCAACTTATCAAATTATTACTGTAAATATCTTGAAAAAGAGTTTCCTAGGACTCTAGAAAAACTATACAGAAATTTTCCCCAAGTCTATCCCAGTGGAGATGGGTCTGGAGAATATCCAGGTCCTAATTATGGCTTTTCATGAAGAGATCTCATAGCTATTTAGAAAGTGAGGTAGCACTACTGCAGTGAACATATTTAAGAACATGTATTTAGATTGTTTCCAAGATGCTCTTTGCATATTTAGCACAATCCTCTCCCTCGTGCCCTTTTTCACCATTTGTATGACTAGATTTTTTGAGACTCTCTGTGCTCAGCTCTTCCTTCAGTCTTTGTGTATCCATAATTAATTTGTCCATAATTATGATTAATCATTTTTTAAACATGCCGAATATATACACTACTATTCTGTAGATGAAATATTCCTGTTGCAGAGTATCTGCTGAAAACAGATGAGGACTTCAGACATTTTATTAGTTTTATTAGTTCATATTAGGTCTGTAATAAGCAAGTCAATTACATTAAACATCAGGTAAATAAAGATTAAGATATCCTGCTTTTAAAGAAAATCAAGGGAATAAACAAGAGGAGGTAGAGATGTGCGCACGCCTGCAGGGCTGTGATCTTATTGGCATCACGGAGACGTGGTGGGATGGCTCCTACGACTGGAGTGCTGGCATGGAATGATACAGGCTCTTTAGGAAGGACAGGCATGGGAGATGAGGGGGGTGTTCACCCTCTATGTCAGTGACCAGCTGGAGTGCAGAGAGTTCTGCCTTGCGATGGATGAGGAGCTGACCGAGAGCTTATGGGTCAGGATTAAAGGGAAGGCAGGGACAGGGGATATTATAGTGGGGTCTGCTACAGGCCACCCAACCAGGAAGACTGAGCAGATGAGGCCCTCTACAGACAGATGGGAGCAGCCTCACCTTCACAAGCCCTGGTCCAGATGGGGGGCTTCAACCACCCTGATACCTGTTGGAGGGACAACACTGTAGCACATAAGCAATCCAGGAGGTTCCTGGAATGCGTTGATGATAACTTCCTTCTCCAAGTGCTACAGGAGCCACCGAGGAGAGGTGCTGTGCTGGACCTTGTTCTCACCAACAAGGAGGGGCTGGTGGGGAATGTGAAGCTCAGGGGCAGCCTTGGCTGCAGTGACCACGAAATGGTGGAGTTCAAGATCCTTAGGGCAGTGAGGAGGGTGCAGAGAAAGCTCACTACCCTGGCTTTCAGGAGAGCAGACTTTGGCCTCTTCAGGGATCTGCTTGGCAGAGTGCCATGGGAAGTAAATCCCTGGAGGGAAGAAGGACCCAAGAAAGCTGGTTAATATTCAAGGATCACATCCTCCAAGCCCAGGAGCGATGCATCCTGACAAAGAGGAAGTCGGGAAAAAATGCCAGGAGGCTGAATGGATGAACAAGGAGCTCCTGGAGAAGCTCAAACACAAAAAGCAAGCCTACAGAGTATGGAAGCAAGGAGAGGTAGCCTGGGAGGAATAGAGAGAAATTTTCTGAGGAGCTCTCATGAGCCCCCACCTGGAGTACTGCATTCAGCTCTGGGGCCCTCAACAAAAGAAAGACATAGATTTGTTGGGGTGAGTCCACAGGAGGACCATGAAGATGATCAGGGGGCTAGAGCACTTCTCCTGTGAAGGCACTCTGAGAGAGCTGGGGTTGTTCAACCTGGAGAAGAGAAGGCTCCAGGGTGACCTTATAGCAGCCTTCTAGTACGTAAAGGGGGCTACAAGAAAGATGAGGAGGGACTCTTTATCAGGGACCGTAGGGATAGGATGAGAGGTAAAGGTTTTAAACTGGAAGAGGATAGATTCAGGTTAGATCTAAGGAAGAAAGCCTTTACTGTGAGGGTGGTGAGACACTGGCATAGATTGCCCTGAGAAGCTGTGGCTGCCCCCTCCCTGGCAGTGTTCAAGGCCACTTGGACAAGGCTTTGAGCAACCTGGTCTAGTGGAAGGTGTCCCTGCCCATGGCAGGGGGGTTGGGACCAGATGATCTTTAAGGTCCCTTCCAAACCAAACCATTCTATGATTCTAAAAAAAAAAAAAAGTAGATTTTTAGTTTTCCCCAAATTTGGAAGCCCTAATGCAAGTTACTTCTACAGTTTGCAACTTGTAATGAATACAGTTTGACAGAAAAAAGACATACTGACTGATAGCAACAGGCAACAGAAACACTGTGCATTCTCAAACAGCCATGTTACTGCTAATAAAGGATCAGCAGCCCTTCAGATCCAGTGAATGAGGATACAAAGCTAGCGGTTGTATAAAAATATAAGAAACAGTGACATTTTAAAAGAAACTAACCCTGTATGGCCTTGTCCACAGCCATAATTCTAGAAAAAAGCTTTTTTTCTAACATGGCCTCCAGGATTAAAAAGGCATACATATCATGCTGTATATTAAAATTAGTATTTCTTGGCCTTGGACAGTTTCAGATCAGGCTCCTCATGTCCTGGATATGATTCAAATAAGCAACTACGGGGTAATTCAGCCTGCTCATGTATTTGGTAGCTAAGATTTATTACCTCATCATTTTAGCTAAAATGTACAAAATATAGGTTTGGACAGTGGAGGGGAACATCAAGAACACTTGCAGCACCACTATAGTATAATGGAGAAGTGAAACAAATTTGAATAGAGTAATTCTTAACTACTATTTATGTGTAGATTAAAAACAAATAGACACAATTAAACCCCAGGGACAGGAATAAGACTACCTGCACTTTCTGAAACCTCCCTACAGCAATGATTTTAGAGTACAAATGGGATATTTCTACTTACTATAGTGGGAATTTGACAAGCATCCTAGTTGAAAAGGCTGAAAATACCTAAAAAATTCTTTATCGTCTATATGTAGAATTCTCATTAACAACACAATCTTAATTATATATGGAGCTTTTAACGTACAGTGCTCTAAAAAGGAGTTCAATAATGCTATCACCCACTATGAACAAGGAAAAAGATAGATGTGGAGATGAACTGATCGTTCAATTCACCAGTACAATGGTAGCAAACCTGGGTAAAAAGTACCATTATCCTATTTCTTAGTGTCAGGAAGAAAGCACTGATTAGTCCAATCTATGGGCTATTTGCCTCCCAGTATCCCCAGTGATGTCCTGTACAGCTCCTAAGAGTTCCCAAGACTAAGGAAGACTTACATGGCATTACATTTTCCTCTCTCTACTTTTTATTCCCTGGACATGTCAAGGAGGAGCCCTTGGCAATGCTCTACCATGGCCACTGGTGTTTCTGATAAGTCATAGCAGAGTGTATTTTGATGCATTTTGGCATGCGTCATAGAAACACAAAAAAGTGGCCTTAGTTGGAACAGCATATAGGAAATGTGAATGAAAATTCCATAGAATCAGTCACATTTTCTTTCTACAGGCACATTTTAAATTATCGTTTTTACAGAAGCCAACTAGATATAATTGAGACCCCACTGCTGGAGAAAGCTTGCACTGTATTACTCTCAATATACAAAAGATTTGCTGGAGTTCCTTACTCTCTCTGCTTCTATCTAAGGTGTCAGAGTTGGCCCTAGGAGGGGGACATTTTGCCCTTATGATTTTCACTGCTTTAATCTGTTATCCTCGAGAACGGGAGGGCACTAGATCACTGTGCCAGTTACCCTCCCAAATCTCTAATTAATGTTGACAGTAAAATATTAGCCACAGCATTAACTACCAGATAAGAGAGAGTACTCCTGAGGCTTGCACATCCCAATCAAGTGGGTTTCATTAAAAAGAGCTTCGTTACCAATAATACCAGACAATTGCAACATTTTCTTAAACTAGCACTAAAATAAAGATGACTCACTTATCTTTGTACTGCTATAAATAGTGATTTGTCTCTCTTCCCTCCATTTCATTCCCTCCCACTGTCCTTCAATCAGATGTAAAACTTTCTTTTTCTGCTATGGGAGGAGAGAGAGGAAAAAACCCAACACCAAAAGCTCAACAATTCTGTATTTAGGCTAAGTCACTCTGCAACATTGCAGCTTATGAGTTCCAAATATAGATGTACCCATCAGCTCCTCCAAGCAGTAGCATGGCCCACACTTCCTTCAGCCCCAGAGGCACACCAAAAGTTGTACTTGTGAGAGAGAAACCCTGTGGCCAAAAACGCAGTTAAAGCTTGGTTCTTCCCAAAGTTTCCAAACAGTTGGTTTTATTTCAGTTACCTGCATTGCAGTGCACAGTGTCGGTATATTTACAGTACTATTTACATTAATACCTGATCCAACAATCATCCTGCAAATATAACAGAATCATTTCAGGGATAAAAAGGGAGAACACTGTTTTGCAGCAATGCAATGTTAAAAAGCAAAATGCTTCCTTGTTCTGAGAATGTCTTTGCAATAAAATTCATGGGTTTAGCTTGCAATATCCTGGTGGGACACGTACATCATGATAAAACCAACACAAACATCTCCCACAGACTCTGAAGCCCAGAGTAACCCAAGTCCCAGTCAGACATCATCATAGCAAACTTCAGGTAGGCTCAGAGAAGCAAAATGTCTCCCGGGACGCTCTATTCCTACCAAAACTTCCAAGTTTTGGTCTTTCTTCCATAACTTGCCAGTCTCCTTACCCACAGCATGTCTTTTTTTATGGCATTACAGATACAACTGTATTTAAATAAAGCAAGCACAGCATCTTCATCTAAATGTTAAGGAAATATTTATCAGCACAAAGGCGGTCTCACCCTGTACAGTGTTTATAATGTTTTTTATCTTCAGGCTACATTAGAATTTGCTGTGAAATGGTATTTGGAATGACTTGTGAATCACTGCCAAATGTGGTTGCACCAGCCATATTGCAAAGCTTTGCACAGCAGTAATCATGGGGTATTTCTGACACTGGGAGCAATTGGTACAGAAGAGCAGTAAAAAAAGATGGTCTGTTCTTTTCTCACTTAATCCCTTCTGTTGAAGCACTCTTAAAAATCAGAATAAAATATGAACTAAGATAACAGATGCCCTTAATGAGGCCCTCTGTTACTCTACTAGAGTATCTCTGAAAAAATAAAATGTATAGATGCTGCTTCAGCAACTGAGACAATAGAATTACAGAGAGTAGAAAGTTTGTGATTCTTTGGAGCAGAGGGTTATCATCAGACAGGAAAGAATAGTTGGTATGCTTGGAGGCAATGGTAGAAGTTGCAGAATACTAAGATATCATCTGTCTCCACTTCTCAGCATACTTGTCTGGACACCAAAGCCCACTCCCCTCCTTAAAACTAGAGGTAAATAAATAACTCTGTAAGATCAAAAACATGCAAAGGTAATTTCCACTTTATAAGAAAACCTGCATGTAAAGAGATTTTAGTGCAGAAAAGTACCACTCCCTGTTTAAGGAAAACATCATCCCTCCATCTGATAATTGCACTTAGCTCTTCTTCAAATACATAAATGCAGAATACTGGGTAAGTTTAATTTAGAAAAGAAACTTGATTAAAAAGTGCAAAATCAATCTCATATGCTTTTAATTCTCCAAACCAAAACAAATAAATAAATCACTCTAAAGACTCTAAAAGATATGTCCAAATCCTATTAAAGTCCTTTTAGACTCAGAAATCCTCATATTTAATAGCATTTTGGCAGCTGTGTATGCTCCACAGAACATTTACGGCAACTGCCACTTGTGGTGCATAGCTACAAAGTGGCGTTTCTGATTATCCTAGTCTAAATGGCATTTGAACATGCTGAATACTACCTGAGCACTAGTAACCTTCATCTCAAATTTTTCATAAGATTATGCATAAATGCAGTGGTGATAAGCACACCTTTGCAAAGTACAAAATCTTTGTCAGCAAACATTATCAGGCATTTGCTTCTCTAGGAAAAAGATCCAGCAAGGAGTAGTCTTAATGTAAGAAATAAAGCTTTATTCTCAGTATTTCCTAAGAACAGAATATTAAATTTAAAGTACTGCTATTGGTTTTTCTTAAAATAGATGTTCATTGTCCTCAAAAGGAATTAATTACTGTATTGAAGAGAAAACCATTACAAACTGGTTTGTAATACAACTGGAGAAACTTTATACACTAATTCCTGAACAATTAAAATGCACAGATTTCTAGTAGAGCATGACCTTTTAATATCATTAAACTTCTCTATGTACCTTTATATGGTCAGATCTCACTTTGATCCAAGGCCCAATCTGAACAGTCCTCAGCTGCCTCTCTTTACAAGCATGTTATTCATAAATATTGCATATGTTCCTATATTCCTCTAAAACAAGATATGATAGACTATTCAGAGGCTCAGGAACTGGTTGCTAGGGATTTACAGATAACAATAAAATGCAAAGAGTCATTTTAAAATTCAGTATGGAGTGCAGTGATTTTTAGTTCAAAATTGCCATCAACAATTATCACTTATTTAAATAAAACAAAAGAGAAGAGTCTCAAAAGAATTGTGTGCATGTCACTCCTACCTTGACAAAAGAAACATATTTTTAATCTTCTTACATCACATATCACAGGAGGTCTCTAGTCACTTCAGTACAGTAGGAGAGAAAAGGGGGAAGTTATACATTTTCAGGCACTAACATTTTAAAATTAAGACAAGAACAAATATTGTTAGTAAAAGCAAAAGACAGTGAGAAAAGCAACTCAGCTTGTGGAATAACAATATTGTTAAATAGAAATGGTTGTTTTCTGAACACAGTCATTTTATAAAATGTACAGTAAAGCTTTTATATGTAAATTACCCGAACTCAGAAACCTTTCACTTCAAATTGAATTGAGAATAGCTTGAAGAAGAACACTTTAGTGAAAACGTGCTTAAAATGAACAAAATCAGGAACAACTAAGGTGCACACACACTGTTTCACTGGAAAAAAAAAATTCCTGTAAATAAATATTTCATTGATATATTGCTAACAAAAAGGATTGGCTTCAAATATATTTAGATAGACTCTTAATACATGCATTTATTTTTTTTCTTCTTCATAGGTACTGATTATATTTGTTAAACTATGTGTATTGCCACCAAATACATAACTATGTTACATGAAAGATTAAAACTACTACAATGGAACTACAAATAATCACATTACTACATTTAAGAGCTTCCTTTGCTAACATACTACAACAATGCAATTTCCCCTCAGCTTTTGAACTAAAATTGATATGATTCCATCACTGTATTTTTAACTTACCAACATCCCTTAAAATAATCCAAGCATATATGACAGTCAGACTTGAACTGTTCTGTACCAAACCATTATGCTGGATACTCCATGAAAGGACTGTAGACTGGAAACTGTGCTTAAAAAGCTCACATGGATTTTAGAAGAAGTTATAAATTAAACAATCGTAGTATCTGCTGTTTTCATCAGACTTACAAATGTATTCAGGATTTCTAGCAAGCCTGGCACCTCTACTGATTACTAGCTGGACATGCCAATTGACACGGACCATGTTATTGGAATGCCAGCCCCATATTTTTATTTCTGATATAAATTCCTGGTAATTTAACAACTTTGACAAAACTAGCTGCAATCCATATGTTTCTATATGATTCTCTGTGACTACATTTGACTTGACTGCTGTATCATGTCCTTGCACAAATAAAACTGTCTTGTGGTATGCTCACTGACTATGGCTGATAAAGGGGATGAGGTGGCACATTGAGGTACCTGACCATGAGTAAACAAAATAAGAGCTAATCATAGGGCAGATGTGAAGGAAAAGAAAGGCCAACCTCAAGAAGAGGATATAGCCCTTATCAGAAAGTAACCTATATATAGATTCACAGTTTATTAAAACTCTCATCCCACAGTAACAAAGGAATAATCTCTTTGTAAGGCCGAGCCCTTAGTAAAATTATTTGAATTCTCTTATTCATTGTATACTTCCTCCTGGATGAATTTTGCATTGTGGAAGTTTTATATCGTTGTGCCTTCACAAGAAAAAATGCCATTGTATTAACATTTATAATCTCTTAAAGCACTTGCAGTGAAAGTGTAGCTTAAACATATAGTATTTTTATATTAGAGATAAGGCAACTTAGTGTGACTGAAAAATAAAGAGTGTAGTTCCCTCTTTCAAGTTATGAAGCACGTATGCTCAAATGCATGATGTGACTGTCTTACTAGGCTTTAGCTGAGGATGTAATATGGAAGATAGCCAGAGATTTATTTTCCACAGATGACATATTGTACCTAAAAGATTTAAACAGTGAAATAATAAGCAAATGTTGAAAATGGTTTACATTTGAATATTTTTTTTAAAAAAATGATCCGGTTAACGGAGACAGGAGTCTGATTCTACCTGTGCCAGGTTTCTGTAAGCACTGACACCTGTGAAAAGCTGATGGGTTACACTTTAACATTACTTTGTGAAGTTCTTTTTAACTTTAAAAGGACTTACCAAATGTTGCCCAAGACATTTATTAAAACTAACTCAAGATTTAAAAAAAGTGTTCATTTTAAAATTTGATCATCCGTTTTCTTAATTTCTGTTTCTCGTGACCAAGATGGGTATGGCAGATCAAGTGCCATCAGGTGATTCCTGTGTGTGTTTGCTCACACAGCAACCCTGTACAGCACCATCCAGCCTTCTCTCCAGAATTTCCCAATCAACTGAATGAAAGCGATACCCATTTCTTCCTTTCAGCCCACGTGTAATGGCTTTAAAGACCTCACTATCCTCCAGGCCCACATGGCAGAGCCATCACTTTGGACTACGTTAAATTTCAGCCTTTGCCCTTGTACCAGAGAGCATAAATTTTTGGAAAAAAAATGTTATGTGACAGAATTCATTTGAGCTCTGCTTTGCTTCCTTGTGTTTAGCCTGATTAGCTTTATTAGGAAAGTATAACACAGTATTTTATTTCTTTTATGTTTCCTCCCCAAACTTCACACGTATCTTTAAGGCCTCCAATGCTTAATTCAGAGTTTGTATGATGATTCAAAGTCTTTCAGATACAGTATTACCCCAAATCATCAGGAAAATTTAGCAGCCTAGGTGCAAGATCTACTTGCCTGCATTTGCTAAAAGATTGATGATAATGAAAAGCCCAAACCAAAAAACAACCTGGTGATATTTCCTCAGTTATCAAAGAAAATTACTCACCTGGGGTGAGTGAATGAGTAGAATTTTGAAAGATGGTATTATTATAATTATAAGCCAGAAACTAAAATGTTATTATACCCCTTGCTAACTGATATTTCAACTATTAATGCTGAACTCCATCTAACTTATCTGAACGCTTTTGCACTGTCTCTTCCTCTCTATTGCTAAATGTGTGTACAGTACCATGAAGGAGACTTAGGTATATTGCAAAGGTTATATTTTAAGATGATATGGGATGGATGCATTTGACTTTTAAAATCTTTCTCATTCTGCTTCAGAAAAGGAATCAGAAATCTGTGTGGTTTTGCTGCACTGTATCTTTTGGTGAAAAGGGATATTTTTAGCATGAAAAACAACTTATGAATTTTTGAACATTTATTAAAAGCAATACTGCATAACATTTCAGGAAATATAACCCACCAGAAATCTTTTTGTATTTATATTTAAAAAATTAATATTTTTTCCCCCTGAGTAAAATGATCTATCTAATGACAGGAGACTTAAATGCTAAAAGCACTTTCAATATTTTCAATCATTCTTGTATATGCTTGTGTGTATTCCACTTGTGTGTATTAGCGGCAAACATGCAGTCATACTTGCTAATAAAACAACTCTGAGTTAACATTTAGTTTGATTTTTTAAGATAATACCGCCAAATTTTTCCAATCAACATTGCTATAAAGGAATCTTCCCAAGGTATGTACAGCTGGACTGTGGCTGTGTGGCCATTCTTAGGGAAGGGCAAGAAAGGAAAGGACTCTATTTCTATGCATAAATATCTTTTGCTCAACATAGTCAGATGTAGGCATTTACAAACAGGAATGAGGCCTTACTGTTGATCTGCTACAAATGCAAAACCTTTTAGACAAAAGTGTATCTGAGAGAGGAAGAACCTTGCAATTCACAGGTTCCCAGTTCCCTTAAAGCACCTCCACCCATAAGCTGCCTTTCCCTTTAGCAATGGTTGACACCATGGAGGCAGAAATGTACCTTGATTCTTCAGTTCTTCTTGACCAAATGCTGTATTTATTTTATTGCCTAAAAAAAATGGCATTCTGTTTTACCTTCATTCTATACGACATTCTCAGGCTTGCCCTGCGAAAGCTTTTTGGAATTGCATGAATGTTCAGAATACAGATAGTCGAGATAATTTGTTGCTACATTCAGGAGAAATAAAGCAAAATTAAGCTAGGATGATAACAAAAATATTAGGAAGCAGAAACAATTACAACTAGAATGTTTAAGAACAGTACCTAGGAATAGAGTGACATAAATAAAGTAACACCAACGCAACTCCTCTTTCCTCTCATTCTCACACTAATTTGCCACATCTAACTTATAGTTTTTGCTACTACTGAAGAATTTAGGAGGTTAAATCAGGAAGTAGGGCCCCAGTGTGCTAGCAGCTCAACAAACACTGACAAAAAATGGTGAGTGCTCCAGAACATTCCCAAATGCAGTTGTTACCAGTGCATTTTCTATTCCTCCTATAATTTGAATATACACAGATTTAAACACAAATGCATTTATAAGAGTTATAGTATCTCTGTAACTTTCTATATCAAAAAACAGATTAGATAACAAATACAGAGGCTGTAAAAAACATGTTAGCTCAGTCTGTTTATCAACGATACCTCTGATAACACAAGAAAACAGAAGTATTTAGGATACCTAAGCAGAAAAAAAAAAAAAAAAGTCTGGTTTGTTTCCCCTGAAAATAACCTAAACAAAAAATGCAACCCAATCAATAAGCAGAAGCACTGCAGTCATTTCACTACACAGATTAAAAGACCCAAAAAAGGGGCAACGCCGCCTTTCACCTGTGACACAGTCAGAGAGGCTCAGCGCCCACCAGTACGCACATAAAAGTGACGAGCGAGTTGTTGTAATGAAGAGCAGAGGTATACAGCCTTTATCAGATGAGAGGGGATTTGTCAGAGATTAATAGAATTCCATTGTAATATCCATATCTCACAAAGGCATACTCTGACAGGGTCCAATTACTTTCAACAAGCTGGGCCTGCTACATGGACCCTCTGAACCGGAATGGCCCTCCAATCTGTATGCTTTCGTTCAGACAGATAACACCAACGTGTTTCTCTCTGTGATCACTGCCTAACTTAAATGAGTTAATCTCGTTTTCCAGATGAATTGTTATTTTGTCTCCCGCAGGCTGTGATTACCGGATAAAAGTATTGTGTTAACAGGAGGGCCAGGGTCTTTTCAGCAGCGGATTCCACATTCAGATAACCAGCCAGAGAGGGCTTTTTCTTGCTTGCTTGCTTGCTTTTTTTTTTCTTTTTTTCTAATGTGAAGTAAGAGAGTGGCACTAACAGGAGAAAACTGTGAAATGACACAGAGATAAACCTTCCCAAATAATTACGTAACTTCGTAAGAGGTCAAAGGGGCAGTTTATCTTCATATTTCAAAAGAGCATCCCAGTGAACCAATCACATTTACAGCCTACCTCTACATATTTTAAGATGTTATTTGCCTTTCAATTCATGCCTGCCCTTTCTTTCTCTAATGGCCTTTGTTTCTTAGGCCATTATAATGTGTTTGAGAAGTTCACAAGGGAGGCTATCAGAATATAAATATTTGGAAGCACTGAAATATATCTGGGCAGTATCAGAAAACAGGAAGAAGAAAACAAGCTTATGATTTCACAAACGGTTCTCTTAAACTGATGAAGCAAGAGCCATATGGTGAGAGTTATAGTCTACAATGCATTTTTCTGAGATAAAGTATTTTCTCAGTGACAGCAGTGAGATTCTTCATTTCCTTTTCTCAATAAAATGTTAAAAAGCCCCACTCTAATGCTAATTCTTAAAAACTACACCTTTGGGGGGTTAATGCAGGAGAAGCACAGACACAAATAGCCAGTTGTGCCTTGACCACCAGGAAAATCCCTTTGGGGTCAAGAATGACTCACACATAGACCCCATCTAGGCAAATTCAAACCCATGAACAGCAGCAGAACTACACCGACTCATGTCAAGTCTATGTTTCATGCATTTTTATCCATATAGAAAAAACATGGAACTATTATTTTATTTTAGTATCTAGTGCCAAAAGGTAAATAAAATTTGATCTCTCAATGCAGTAGATTTCTCCAGTGATTCTCCCAGTATGTAGATCCAAGTTACTCCTGACGTGGGTTATGTCAACAATTCAGAAACAAGATGCAACATCCGATCATTGGCAATGTATCAAATGCTGCCCATGAAATGCAGTCGATAAGCTTATGAAAGCTTCCTGACAGAAAGCCACAACTTTTAACTGCAAAAAGCCAATGTCTTCAACAAAATATGAATGAATATTGGTGCCTGATGTGCATCCGAAGCACACGGTGGCTGTATCCCACCCTGCAGCACAGGTCTGTGGCAGAGCAGGCCCTGCAAGTCCTGGGCCCCCAGTTTTGCAGAGTTGGGGACCTAGTGAAGCACATCACAGCTTCCTTTATGCTCCTGTGTCCACATTTCCTTCTGCAGGAAAGGAGAGGCTGCGACTGAAGTGAAAAGCAAATCTGAGGAATATCAGTCTCTACATAAATATTTGGGCTCTATCTTTCTTATGCAAAGAATAACTGACATCAGCAGATATGAAAATCATTTATAGGTAGCCAGGTAAATTAATGAAAAGATAACACATTTTGGAGTTTCTATATTACAGAGTTTAAATATTTCTGTATCTCATAATGAAGTGAAAAGTCTGTGCAGCTGGAACCACAGTCATCATATCACTAAGTTCCATTTTGATCAAGTTGTCAGTATTCTCATTTCCAGCCAGAGGCATAAGTTCAGCCTCTATACTGGGAACTAAGTTCATGATCTGTCATTTAAAGATCCCTGGTATTTTTCAAAATGGGTAGATGATAACCTAATAGTTCATATTCTCTTATGAAAAACAAGCTTTAGGATTATGCATTACATACAACAGAATGCAAAATGTCTATACAGCGTAAGTAATCAGTCAATCATGTACTTAGGGTGTAAAACCGATGTTATAGTAAAAACATGTATTCGCTCAAGAAGACAAATAGAAAAGATCATTTTTACACAGTAGGAGTCTCCCTCAGGTATATAAGGAATCGCATTGTTTGCTGCGCTACAAAAAGACATATTCCAGTCGTCTTCTCCACCCAGCACTGCATTTTATTCTGCTTAGCAGGAGACAAGTGATACAGCTAGGAGAGTGTGAAGTGCTCCTATGCATCATCATAAACAAGATAAGCAGAATTATTTCCTAAATTGCAAACATCTACACCTACAACAAATCACTGAGAGGAGCAGGGGACACTGTGGGCGCAGTATGGGCACAAAGACACGTGCTTCTGGAGGCTCTTATCAATGCTGCTGCTGCTGTAGGAGCACGAAGCTGGTGTGACTTTGCCTTGTCTTTGCCTGAAGAAAGAAGGAACAGTATTTTTCTGTCCTTTTTTACAAGTGTTTTGACTGCATTGCTCCTCTCGACTTAGTCTAGGAAAGGGTAGGCCTCAGTAGAGATCTTGGAGGCCACGGGTTCTGTGAGGTATACTATCAATAGGAGGATTTTTTTTCCCTTTTTCTTGCTTAATTAACAGATCAGATGTGGGAATAATTATGAATAAACATCAGGCAGTGTCATTTAGAAACTAGTCACTTTGACTAACCTGTGATGAGTCTATATAGAGCCACGCAAGGGATTAAGGTCCCAGCACAGCTGTAACCAGGACTGCTCACATCCTGGCTCTGGTTTTTGTGCAGGGGACAGCCCTGACATTCTGCTTGTTATACAGAAATTCAGAGTTACCACTGAATAGTCCTATTTCAGATCTCAATGGAAGCGAAAACTGGTCCTCCTCACAATAACAGTCTTTTCCCAGACAAAGCCAACACTGGTATAGCAGAAATGATGCTAGTAAGAAGTGATGTGAATTGGTAACAAAGAAGCTTGATCAGCATGATGGAGACAGACAGTCACAGACACAAATTAAATCTCAGACGCAAATTAATTTCTCATTCGTTCTTCTGTACACCGGTGCTACAAAAGACTTTGAAAAAGTTGCATTGAAGGTAGCAGCTGGAAATTATATTGTTTCAAGAGCTGAAAATATTCTCTGTGGAGAAATTTTAAACCCATAAACTTTTCCTTTTCTTCCTTTTTTAAAATAGTGCATCAAAATTCATGCAGAGCAGATCTATGAATTGCTACATGGTTTTATTTTTTAAATTGCCCGTCTTTTTTATTCGATGGTCTTATAAACATAAAATTGATAAAATGGACAGCTTTCTTTCTAAGCTAGCTTACATCTCTCCTTTTTTGAAAGCTTCCTAAACATGCAAGCACTCCATAAAAAAGTAACTGGTGCATGCAGAAGCAATGCAGTTCACAAATGAAGCAGTATAATGTCAATGGTTTGAAATTGTTCAGTCTCAGTTGTTTTCCAAGTCAATGCACTGGCAGTCTTGCCTGAATGCAACTAGTCAATAGAGGGAAAATAAATAGAGCATTTCCAGAATTCACCCATCAGCACTGAAAAGTGTCTGCTTACTATTACACAGTTTTAACATGTCATAATCGTTTTTCATAGTATAGAAACCCTCCTTCTATCTTGGACAAAGAATGAATGACTATTTTAGCATCCTATATATATCTTCTAATAGAAATTCCAAGCAAACTGTATTGATTATAGTATTGTAAGTGGTATGTGTTATTAAAGCAGAATCTGAATCCTTTAGCCTATTTTTAATGCTACATTATGAACAAAAATTTCTAATTTGGGTATCTACAAGCAGAGACTTCTGTGTTTGGACTTCTGAACAGACTCATTTAACATTTCTGTAAGTATCTGTACATTGAAAGAGCTCCCTGTAATTTCAGGTAGAGTTGAACACCACAATTTACGCACAATATTATTCCCATAAAGAATCCTATTGACTACTAAGTTGCACAGGTTTTGCTCACATAGGTAAAAGCTTTAGTGACACAGCTATATGACTAAACACCCATACATTAAGCAGCAGAGAGATACAACTGTCCCCTATCTTTCTATCTTTTATTTCTCCCTTGCCTGTATGACAAGTGCTATGTCAAATAGCACCACTAGGCTCAATGCTACACAAAGAAAGAAAGGAAGCAGACAGGACAGCCACATTGCTACACTTTCCTTTGAAAAAAAAAAAAAAAAAAAGGTTATGCCTGCCTCTAATGCTAAATTGCACCTAAGGTGCTATGCTTACTTAGATAAGGTCCTTGCAATGCCACATAATTACAGAAAGGATCTGCCATAGTCTGAAAAATAAGGAGAAGTATGTCTTTTCCAATCCCCTGCCTTGTTATCTGTCACCTGGATGAAAATCATGTGAAAAAAAATAAAGAGGGGAAAAAAATTCCCCTTCAGACCCAAGAACACACTAACGCCCATGGATATAAATGTTACAATAAAAGAGCAGGACGACTACTAGCAGAGCTTTTATAGCTTAACAGTATTTTGACAACAAATGTTCATATTTCATTTGAAATTTATGAAACCTTTGTGCCTGTAATCCCATGAGCAGCTACATGGTAAATGAAAGTAGCAGGCAGTCTAGATTAATAATATTTTGCTTCATACTGGAAGAGCTTTCTAAGGAAAAGAAATCTTGCTTTATCTGCTCTCCACTTTTTTTTTTTTTTTTTTACAGTCTCTGTATTGGAACAGATTCAGAGCTCTAAAACCTGCTTGCAAATATTCACAGATGCCTTATTAATTTATGAGAAACTGAAGGACCCATCACAAGGTATAAGCAAGCAATTTAGGAATAACAAGTAGAGGGGTATGATACATGGCAAAATACCACAGCTCCTAGTGTTAGAGAGCTACCAGTGGTTTAAATCAAGTTCAAGGGGAATACCAGGAGTAAGCTCCTCTACTTCATATTCTAATAAAAAATTGGTATGAAAAAAAACGGTTGCCCTATGAATCATAACCTTTGCTTTCACATTTTCACAGTTTAGACATACATGTATGCTAAAAGCTCAAGTGTGGCTTCTTGCACTTAAATGTCTAAGTGTATAAGTGTCTTTTTCAACAGCTCTATTTATCTTCAAGCATATCCAACACAAAGTGTTGGGTTTTTTTACTTTTTCTAAAGTAGTCTCTTAGTGCAAGCTATCATGGCAAATATGATGCGGGCCAATTATGTGCCTAGAAAGTAGATATTTATTTTTATTAAAATTTTTATATCTTTTTTGAACTCTCATGTGGACTTATCTCACATGCACAAGGTATATTAGGTTGGTAAGACCACTCTCTGATTTCTTGTTTTGTTCCAAAGCACAAGTCACATGAAATGTCAGAGAGAAAAAAAAAGTAACTTATTTCAAGCAGCAATTGGAGATACATTTTTTTAAAAATAGTGATTGAAAACATTTGTCCCCTTTTCATGAAAAATACAGCTTTTGTTCAGCTATTCTTAATTTCAAGTATTTCTGTAGCATTTTATTTTCTGAGTTTTATGTGAAAACTTAACACTTTAGCCTTTGAAAAACAGTATCTGAAAAACAAATACTGAATTTGACATTAAATAAGATATGTAAAAATTCATAGGTACTTGATCTTTAAGATATTGTGGTAAAGGAAGTACTTGCTAAAGAAACAAGCATTTAGGTCAGAAACGTTCACTGGTGGGAGAAAGGCTGGGAAAACGGGTGAAGCAGACACAACTGAGGAAAAGTGAATGACAGAATGGATAAAGAGTAATATAATAGCAAAGTTAAAAATAGAGTCTAGGCAAACTGTTTTACTCACACAGTAAAAACTGTAAAACAGGGCATTAGATGGCTCAAGGAAAACCACACAGAAGATACACAAAAGTAAAGAGAGGTACCTGAGAACAATGTTATTATGGATGTTGTGTCACTAAGGGACTCTAATCTTTCCAAACAACTAAAAAATGAAATTACAAAGGAATTGAGATATGTGATTAGGGTACCAAATCTCTGCAAATAATTAAAAAAAAAAAATCCCTTGTTATCTGTGACACGCAAACAAATAATTCATTTGACTGAAAGTGGTTCCAGAAAGACATCCTCAGCCTAAAGGTCCAAGACTTGGCATCTGGAGCAAACCACTGGTCAACATTTTTGTGGTGATCAAAGGAACATATAAGTGTTTACGGAATACATTGCTAAAAGAGAAGGTTCTCTTTAATTCATAGTTGAGTTATAGTTTGATATATGCAAAAGTGTTTTAAAACCTTTTTTCCTTCTTTTATTTATTTAAGAATCATCTTAAATGGTCATCATAATTTTTTGAGTCATCTTCCATTTTTTGACATAAAACTCCATGGACTCATTGGCTGCTAAGTGAAATATCACTTCCTTTATCTTCTTCTTCCTTTCTAAGAAAAGGTGAGTGGAACAGGAAATAAAAATGCTCTCACCCCTACATGAAGAAATGTTGATGTATTCCTCTTGTTTTCTTCCATTATTGACCCATCAAGTACAAGATTTTTTTTTCCTTTCATTTGACTATGTAAAGTATACAATGTTCAGTATGATACACTGGAGAACACACATCTAAATGTTCAACTTTTATAATACTGCATGGTTTTTATTATGGAAATACTGACAGCAGTTAAGCTTAATAGATTTCTTCTTCATTTAAATCAAGACTACAGCCTCTTTGCTGCAAATAGTGTTTTCTTCCCAAAATAATGCACTCTCAGCATATTCATGTGGGTATCCAGAAACACCAGTTTTTGCTACTGAGAAGAGGAAGATCAGATCACCAAAAAGGAGACTGCAAGCACTAACTATTATTGCAACTGAGTGTCTCAAAGCTAAATTTGCAACCTTCTGTTAATTTAAAATGCCCGTTTCAGTCAGCTGCTTAATTCAAATCTGAAAGGCATTTGTTCTACCCCTTATCACACTGTGTAGCTTCTGGGGACACAAGCCCGGCTCATTGTAGACCTCCTACCACGGGCAGAGTCTGCACGGTAGGCAGTCACACTGATGTTTGCCTTTCAAAGAGCATGTCATTTTAGGAAAGATGATTAGAGGTTCATTGAAGAAAAGAAAAAACTCACCAAACTTACAGTCCTGTGTTTTCACTAATATACTGCAATTAGTATTTATCACCAAAACCAGAATATAAGTTATATTGTTTGAGTTCTTTCCTCATAAATACACTTTGGATTGCCAAATATATTAGCAACCAAAGGAAGTCTTCCATCAGCATCTGTGCTGAGTGGATTCAATAACAGTCTAACCAATTTACTATAAAACTTTTATAGAAGCATTATATACTTGCATCAGATTCACAGTTTTATTAATTTACACAGATTTTATGGTTTCTTGAAGTTCTTACGTCTGAAAGAATGAACTGATACTCGAAGAAAGCTGAGTCTAGTGAGAAAATGATCTGCTTAAATACCATTCAGTCTCATAAAAGAGTAACTATACAGTAGTTATACCACAATCTACGTTTCCATATTTATAAAAACTGATATAGGTATAATCGGTTAAGAACTCTTGCTCCTTCTAATGTACAATAAAGTAAGTTTGACTGATCAGCTTTGTGGTTTAACTGCTAATTTGGAGGGGGAAGGGTGGGTCTTGAAGGAGAGCAGGGTAAAGGGAGGTTTAGGGGATTTTTCTGCTTTCTAAAGAGAAAGGTCCAGGAAGTAATTGCTCCTCTGAGTTCACTTTCAGGATGCTCCAGAGCAATAAATTAAAGACAGGAGTTTTCTTCCTTTCCAAAATAGGGCTAAAACATTAACATATTTTAACATTAATATATTTTATGAAGTGAGACTCAATCAGAAAATGCTGGCTTTGTTTCTGTGTCCTGGATGGGTAGCCAGCTAAGTCCAAGAATCAACTTGAAACTTCTACACTAAGGTTCGGCCTGAAAATCAGATATTGCTTAATGAAGTCTACACTGTACCATATTATATTGCTTATGATACCAGATACTATACAATTATTGAGTAGCTATGCACCTATCCAGAGCCTAAAAACCAACTCCATTATTTGTACTTACATAATAATTCCATGATAGAACATCTTCTGTAACTATTACCCCACAAATAAGCACAACTTATGTAACAGCATAATAATAATAATAAAAAGAACAGAATAAGACATGAGAATAGTGTGGAATAAAAACTTCCTTGGAGTGGATTGTTGCCTCCAGGTAAAGGGTGTGGGTTTGCTAAGTAAGAGGTAAGTGCCTCACCTTCCTAGACCCAAGGAGTGTCAAGCACATCACTTCACAGTCTGAGCAATGTGACCCAATGAGTATGTAGTCACATCCTGAACCATGTGGACAAGCCCTGCTGAACACAGTATCTATAGTGTGTGTATATATATATATTTAGTAAGTATATACATACATATCTAGTGTATAGAAGTATACATAGAGTATATAGACGTGTATAATATATACACACTACATACACTACTTCTATGTATATAGAGAAGTGCATATATATCCAGAAGAGAGTGTGTGTGTGTATATATACACAGAAGTGTGTGTATACACGCGCACGCACACACACACACTTCTGGATAAAGGAACGGCAGCGAGAATTTTTCAGTGCAATCAATCTGAACTGGAAGCAAGTCCCTGCACTAAGACTGAGCCATCAAATCCTCTGTGACTCTTACCGAGGGGCTGCCCCTCACCCTGGCATCAAGAGGAGTTTGTTACTCTGACCAAGCATGGGGCAAAACACACCTTGAAGACAGATGGACTCTCCTATATAGGTTTAGTTTCACATTTGCTTAGGCTTCAAGGTAAGTAAATGGATTGAAGCCATAAAGTTTGCTAGTTTGTATATTTTCTATTAAACAAAAAACCCTGTAAATAAACTGGTAATGCCAGGGGATTAAGTGTGCTTAACCTGGGCCTGCTATGAACCTTTTTTCCAGCTGCTTAAACTTTGTTTTTATTACCCCAGGAAACAAACAAAACTTTTAGCAAGTAAACAGTGTTCAGTGCCTCTTATGGCGGTTCCAGAAAAGCATCTCCAAGAAAGAAGCTGTCTTCATTTTGAAGTTCCAGATGCTATTTCTAGCATTTTCACAATATCATGTTTTTACTAATAGATATACACAACTTCAAAAACAAAGCTACGCTAAATTACAAAACCAAGTCCAAGTAATTTTGTTAGGTTAATTTTCCCCATATTTTCTCTACAGTCAAATTAGCTGAATCAAACTCAGCTAATTTAATATCAAAACAGTATCTTCAAAGGTGTATATACTAAATGAGATAATATCCAGTGCACACTGTATCTGCAAGCAGTAAGAGATTTATAATGTATGCTTTAAGGAGAGAAGGGCATGAAAAGATCTGGTAAAACTCGGGATACCTAATCTCAAATATATAGAACAAAAGGAGAGTCTTCTTCAAGGTATGACACAGACAAGAGTGAACATGTGAAGGAAGTCAATAAGAAGTTTTACAGTAATATCAAATAGATCCTTATTTCTGTAATGCATATGACTTTACTTGTGTGAATCCTCCGTGTATTTTAAGACCACAGTTTTTGAAGGGTTCAGTTGGATATTCCTTCTACCCTCCACCCCAGTGCTTTGAGCCATAGCTGACCTCGGATTGTATCACAGGCTTTTCTGTTTTTATACAAAAATTCTGTCCTAAGAATTATTTTAATAAAAAACAAGGAAGAGACCCTTAATTATCATATTCAGTATGCTATATCATAAAACAAGACATAGTACCCTCATACAGTTCTAAATCACTTTCCTCTGTCACTCACAAAGACCACATAAACCAGGAGTGTTGATCCACAGATAAGTTACCCATCCAGAAGGCATTTATTGGATTCTCTCCCATCATCCAACCTCATAAAGGTCAAATATAAATTTCTTAATAAAATGTACAGACAAAATTAAAACTACAGTTAGAACACCCAAAAACCATAAAAACGTACCTACATCTGAATACCTGTTCATTTAATTCCAACTACATTAATTGTTTATAATACCTCAGCTGAACAAGTGCTTTAACATATTTAAAAGAGTTGAAGGCTACAGTACCTCAGATTTCCAATCTGCTCTCTTTTTCAACTTCTGAGCACAGCAACAAAACAGAAACGCAGATGAAATGCAGAACCTTTTATTTTTCTTTACAAAAATCTAATAAACTTTATAAATACATGTATTTCAGCTGTTCAGACTAAAGACTATTTGCATTTCCTTAGCCAAGCACTGATAATGTTGAATAGAAACACAATTTCTATGAAAATATCACGAATGTGGTAGCTATACATTCATCCTAACTAACACCTTTTAGTTGTATTTATGGCATTAGTCCAGTTCTACAACACATGAAAAAAAGGAATAGAGTCTCCTTTTTTTGTGTGCCTTTCCACAGGGAAGATGAAGATTGGTCTGGTTTTGAAGACTAGTTGAGTACCAGTGGCAGTCTGCCTTCCCCCATGTGTGTCTTTCCAAGCCATACTGAAAGAAGTAAAAAGAAAGCTATGCTGAATTTTTCTCAGCAGAAGTGGAGAGGATTCTAAATTGCTCTGAAAGCTCCCTTTAAAATGATATCAGATTTTGCTCTTTTACATCTGAGAACTGCCTTCTCTGCTAATTGGTAATTGTTCCCAATGTTTCACGTTTCCTCAGCTATCATCCTCTGCTACTCATGCTCTTCCCTATCCTTCATACTTGACCATTTTCTGTTCTCTCTACCCATCCCAGCACTCCCCCAATTTCATCATGTATCCAACAAATTATCTCCTTCCCTATTTCTCCAGGATAATACCATGAGAAGTTTAAACTAACAAAAAAACAAGATGAAACTAACCGTTAGGCAGGTATCTGTTTCTGTGGTACAAGTTACCAGAGAAACATTGGGACTCTTTATAAATTAAATAAAATTATAGTATGAGGGATTCTGCTTAAACCTTTGGCATGATAATAATTATAATAATTCATATAGTGAAACAATTGCAAAAATTAAGAATCTTAGTTAGTTTTATGTAGTTTTTGATGGAAGTCTCCTTTGGAGACATGGCCCACATGTTTTGTAGTTAGAAATTTCCATTGCTGACTTCAAGAACCTAAATAAGAAATCAAAGGCCAACAAGGAAAATAAAAACAGTCAGTTTAAATGATGTATCGACCAGGGAACCATAAGGTAAATTGAGATATATACACTTACGTTACAAGTAACTCATGGCAGTCACAACTTCTCTTTTCTTATATAGAATCAATACATGGTTGTGCTTCTTCAAGAGAAGCCAAAGTAAAACGTATCCTTTTGGAAAAGAGATCTTCTTACACACAGTATAAACAAATGAAAAACAAAGTAGGTATTAATAAAATATATATAACAGTTATTTTCACCTTCAGTTAAATAGTGCCCTATTTTATAGTGCTGAAATCGAAAAATCTTAAAATAACAACAAATCCCCAGGCATCTACTAACAAGGGTACTATAGAGATTTAGAGGCCTCTAGTGATTTCTAGAGTGCTAGTTTGTGTACCAGCATCAGACTGATGTTTCTGCATCGAAAACTTGCAGTCGATCATCCTCATATTATTTTGGTTTTGTTATGTGTGGTGGGGAGAGTATTATTTTCTATTGCATTAGCACTCCGAGAGCCCAGTCAAGATCGGGTTTCATTGTTCAGCACAACAAAAACATACGCAGCAAGCAGTCCTCCAGCTCCTGCAAGCAGAGACTCCTACCACTCATGTTCACTATTTCAGAGACCCAAACCCCGCTGCAATATCCGTGCCTGTAGTATCTGGCAGGTAGCAACATGGATTAGCACAAGCTATGTGTGGGCACAGGCACCCAGGGTCATACTTGCAGGCACCCGGGTCATAAACAAAGACACCAAGTTTTGACACCAGATTTAGATATAAGCTTTTTGCTTATATTTAGTTCAAGAATATTATACATCGGTTAGAACAAATGAAACCTATGTGTGGTGAAGCATTACAGAATTTTCCTGTTTAGATCCTCTTGCCACACTTTTTCATGATTACAAGTTAAGTATTATCATAGAGCAAAGACACATGAAAAAATTCAACTGTTGTCTTCATCATATCAGCAGGCATGACATATGTTCCATGTGTAATCTAAAAACACAGTAACGACTCACCAAAGCTAATATGTAAAGGCATCTTGGTATGAACCCTGACCAAAATGCACAATTTAAAAGCTACAAGTCAGATAAACAGGGCTTCTCAAGAGATACCATTTTTTTTCAGCCAAAATTCCTCCCCTCCTACACCCTTCCCTATAGAGTTCTCAGCGGCAAAGCAATTTACTCTAGTTACTAGATCTACAATGCTAAGAACATTTTTTTCTTCCCAAAGTCATTTAGAGGGATGGGTAAACCAGACTAGGTTAAAAACAACAAAAAAAGAATTAGAGTGCTGAATTTTCACACAGATATAACTAAACCTTTTAGCAGGACAGATTAGTTTGCCATTCCTCTGAGCCCTACGTTTTGCAGTGAAGCTGCACGCCTGGAACTGCAACAGGGAAGGATATGGCTGGCACAAAGACGCCATCTATCCTCAGTGCACAAAAATTCTTGAAACAACCTGATAGCTCATAAAAAAGCAACAAAGAGGTCCAAACAGCAAAGGCCAGAATATTTAAGACATATGATTCATTTGGTATACTTGATCCCAAATGTTCCTGTTACTCCTGAAGAAGAAGTCCCCAAGGAGAGAAGATTACGGAAACTTCCCTGGTAGCTAGGAGAAGAAAGAAAGATGCTGGCGTTCCCTATAAAGCAACCTGATTCTCAAAGTAATTTTAAATAATGTTTCTAGCAATACTTTCTAAAACCAGGTATATTTCCTATCTCACAAAAATAAGAACAATTTTTAAAGATTTCAATTTAAACACATTTTTAAGAGTTTGCACCTTGTTATTTTTCATCTTTCTTTACTCTTTGGAAATCAGGAATACATGATGCAGTGTTTTCTCTATATTTAACTCATCCTCAAACAGATGATTTATAGTTCATGGTTCAATACTACAAAAACATCTCAGTGTGGACTCATCACTAAAAAGAGCTCAACTCTCTCTTTTCCTATATTTTACATCCTGCCTCAGGCTGAAGATCTGGGAAAAAAAATTCAAACACTAAAGCCTCTTACACTGTCGAACAGTTTCCCTATGGTGGTAGATGCCACCAGATGCATGAGTCATTTATAACTTCTCCAGGAACAAACAAACAAAAAATATGTAACAATATACTCTAGGAAGTTATCTTAACCTCGCAAGGGGCTGTTAGGCAACATGCTCTAGTATGACGTTTCCACCTATGATGCCTATGACAACAAGAAGAAAATAAAAAATATGACCAGTCATCATGTATTTTCCATCTGAATCATGCTTAAAAGCAAGAGCAGCAGATGGTAGGCAAACTGGGATGGGATTTTTCTTGCAGTGTTTTTTTACAGCAATTGAGTAAATAGTGGTTGTTCAGTTCCCCTTCCTCTCAGCTACAAAAAGATACATATCCTCTTGCAAACAAAGATCAGATACTGGTTAAAGATGTCTACAGTGCGACAGAGGCAAAATCAGTCAGTCTGGTAATAGCCGTCCTGTACTGTAAGTTCCCTGTGAAACACTGTGAAGATACTGGCACAAAAATCTGCACTGCATATTGCTGCAGCATAATTAATTAAGCCTGACAACACCCCTGTGAAATACAATAGGCCTAACCACTAAACCAAATCATCCTTATAAACATCCAAATGTCAGCAAGTGAATTTATGTCACATTTACCAATCACAGAAAAAAAAAATCACATATAGCTTCAAAAAAAGCACTTTACATTAACTAAAGCTCTCTCTTATATTTTTGAATAGTAATAAAGAAATCAAAGGTATGACAGCCTTTTACAGGGATAACATCTCAGAACATTAGTAGATAAATCTTTGAAGAGGTAAGAATTATTATCAGGATTTCCAATTGCGGAATCATACACTGTACTTGAGAATCCTCTGACACTGTACATAAAATATTATAACTATTAATTCATAATGACAATCTAAATAATTAAAATAAACCAAAATCTCATTAATATCAAGATTTCGATAGCTGAATGGGTTAGGTGGAAAGGCAAAATGTACTTTATAAGCTATTACGTCTTTAGGATCAGGTATCCCTAACAACACACACTGAGACAAACATAGACATATGTTCCAAAAGTAACTCCAGCTTCGTTCTTTATGACTTTAGCTTGAAGGATTTTATTTTCTGTATAATCTTTAAAGTAGAAATGCAGTCACTAGCCGCTGGCTGCACTGTTTATCATAAAGTCAGCTCACTTAGTGCTGTCCAATTAAAATAAACTACAGCTGCAATGTATCACTATTTTCCAAGTATCTGAAAATATTCCTGCAAAGCCCAACCTCCAAAAATAAAACATAAATGAAAAGCAACAGTTCACTTGGCAACCATCTAGGAGAGGATGTTTTGACATTATTTTCATGTTATTAAATGCACATTTTCCACTTAAAAACAAGAAGCTCCTGTCACAAATGATTTATATTTTAAAATACTTTATATGACATAAGAAAGGCATATAATGGCTTGCTGCTGTAACCTTTTAAAATAAAATATAGGAATACAAACAATATATTTTCCTTTGATAATTTCTTTGACTATTTTGCTGCTTATTGTGACAGACAGACAACATTTCAATGCTAGCCAATGTAATACAGTAGCATTAAATAAAATGTCCAAACTCCATCTGACTTCCTACTATATGTTCACTTAATTTTAAATTACTTTTCTGCTATTGCTCTCTTCTAGTTCACGCCTGGAAAAATGACAGACTATAAAAACTTTTCTTTATCATATTTTAACCAACTATGGTTTCAAAATGATTTATTTACGTAAATTTGTGAAAACCAGCTTCTCATTACATGTTTGTATGCTTCATTTCAAGCACCATGAAAGAACAGGAAATAAAATACAAACTTTTTTTCTTTGTTACTGACTTTGTTCTAGTTCTTCCAGACATCGCACTTCTAAACTCAGGCTGCCACCAACAGACAGCATACAGACAAGAGAAGGTGATGTTCATCTGCAACGCACAGATGTAAGGCAGCAGTAAGGCCCCGTTCACTAACAGCAACCAGTGAATGTATATAAAATAAAAACAATGTAACTTTTATATGTTGTGTAAAGTTCCTTTGCAGAAGATTTCTAGGTGGACAGCACTACAAAAATTACACAAACAACTTGAAATACCTATAGAAAGTCTATCACTAAAAGATTTTGTGCGGCTGGAGATGCACAAATTTTCTTACAGACAATTTCTAAAAGTTAGACTGTATTTAGATAAAGAACAACACTGCACCTTTAAGAAAATGTTATTTTTCCTGAGGCCCTATCAAGGTAAATTTCATCAGTATTCAAAGAATGAGCAAAGCACTTCAACAATTTATTTCAATAAAAGAAGACTTAGCTGAAAGGAGTATAAATGATGAGAACTTGCTTTAAACTGATTTATTCCCTGCAGCAATAAAAGGAATGTTTCTTCACTCAGCTGTTTAATATGCAAATATGCAGAGCATCCAGCTTCTGACAGCACATCATTAATAAAACCTTGCACTAAGCAGAGCTCCCGATATTTCATCCTGATGAAAATACATGATGATGATTTTAGACTGTATAATTTCAGAGTTGGAACAATGTACTTCCCAGTGATGGAAACCCAGCAATCCACAGTTCTAGTGTAGATTTTTTAATAAGTTAACCTATTTCTGTAAGAGGGAGACATCTCTTTACAAGAATTGTGAATATGGAAAAGCTTGTCACCAAATCCTCCAACCGGACAACCCAAACCTTAGTTTGGGAATCAGTACAAAAAGAACAATGCTATTTATAGAAGAACAACACAAGAGTTGATTTCTTTTTTAAGCAACTAATCCCTCTCTTATTTACGAAGCTTCACATACTAAAAAAATTCCCTTTACCTGTATTTCTATCAGCCACTATACAATCGGATACATTTTCAGCGAATGTGGAAATTAATGCAATCTCTTAAAATGAATTAAAGAAAAATAAGAAAAAAAGACTGCAATTTTACTTCTTTCAGTTAAAATCTATGAAGATTAACTCCTATATTTCACCATGCTGTAGCATTCTACTGCATGTGTTTATAGCCAAATTAAGTAAGTATATGTGCTTTTTTCTTCTTTGCTTGTGCTAAAACTCTTATGCTCTTTCCAAATAAGTTTTTTTAAAAGTTAAAACCTATCAAATGTTTGAAATAGGGAAAGGAATATTTGCCAATACTTTGCTCTGAAGTCTTTCCAGTCCAAAGTTGGAAATTGGAAGCTGTACAGAAATTCTAAATATTTTAAAGCATCCTTTTGCGCAGAACTGATCCTAATGGGCGACACAGAATGTCCGTTTCTCCGTTGGAATTAATACTCACGCAGATGATGTTGATCACTTTACAACATGAAAATCTGAGGAGCACTCATTTGCTTGCAATAGTAGGTAACAATTAACAACTTGTTAAAGTCTGGTGGGCTTTTTTTTTGGCTGAAATACGCTGTTCTTTTGCCACTGTACTGCTAGGTCAAATATAAAGAGAGACCCCTTCTGCACTGCAAGAACAAAAAAAAAAAAAAGACTTCGCATTTTAATTCAAAAATATTTCTACTATGAATCAATCATTTAGTGTATTTCAAAGAAGTTTGAAGGATTTTCCTTTTGAATCATTTCCCACTGGGTACCTAGGAAACAAAACATCTTCAGGGCTAAATTTCAGGGGAAGTCTTGCAGGTTTTAGTAAACTTCTCCTAGCCAATACTTTACATGTTTCTGTTTTCTGTGCGTGGCAATACTCCCTCATAACTCAAATGGGATTAACCAATTAAACATTTCCCAGTAGTCTCTAAAATAGCTGCTCTTGGCATGTTTTTTGCATGGAACAAACCTCAGCGGGAGGATATGATAGAAATCTTGCACTATTTAAATATAGAATTGGGACATCAAAGAAAGGGTTGTATTGAAATAACATGGATAATTAAGGAAGTGGAGAACAGTAATAACTGATTTACATAAAATGCTAATAAGCCTCTTGACTTGTTCGGCAATTTCTGCTTTAGGCATGGTAACTGCAGGTTCAAATTTGTGTACTCATTTTATTTTAGTATTTTCTTTTTCTTCCCTTTTCTAACCCTATTTTTAAAGCTCTCTACAGCCAGGCCAGTCTGTACCTGGCACCAAACCTTCTTCAAAACAAAACCCCAATGAAATCAATCTAATCATAAACTTGTGTAAAAGTTTTGTACACATTCATATCCACACAGACATACAAAGCACAAAGTGTAAAGGCCTTTAATTACTTGTCTGCATGTGTATGGATTCAGATTGCATCCCCTCTAGTTTAGCTCACTTTCATGTCATGCTGAATAATGTGTTACAAACGATCAATGACATATTAAAAATGTTAAATGCTCTTCACAATTACCAGACTGAAAAACTTTGAAAACAACTGGAGTGTAATGGGAAGAATGTGTTTCCGTGGTGTTATGCTTCTTGCTACTCAGATGAGATGATTAGGGCACTATAGCAGCACTATAGGTTATAGCTATTTTACACTGTACCCTTGTGCCATTTGCTTCTGCGAAGAAATTATATGCTCTGAAATTCTTGTTTTATTTTACTCTCCTACTGATCTCTCCTCACAGTGCTACAGCAGCAGTGGCTTTGAGATGTGAATGTGAATGAGTGTCTGAGCTGTTCCTTCAGGACATGTCTGCGTATTGACCTTCAGCTTACCCTGTTTCCCTGTGAGCCCTCTAAGCATGATCCATCGCTTTCTCAGGCCATTCTCCCTTCACCCCATTGATGGGTTTCAGAGCTACTTAAATTTCAAAGTCCTGATGCGTTGCAGCAGTGGCCAGGGCTCAGCTTTGCTCACTTATAGATTGTACAAGGTCACAGTAAGGGAAGGGGAAAAAAAGCCAGAGCATTTATCAGGATGTATTGCTTTACTTTTTCTATCCATCACAAAGGCGATGATTCTATTTTAGTGAAAATCCATTGAACTCAGATCAAGTCAGATGGCTGTTATCATTGGAAACTCAAGAGCTGTCACACCATAATCGGTACAAATGATGAACACTGAAACGTGGGGCTTGAGGCCGCTTAATGGTCTTTAGTGAATTTTTTTCTGTTGCTTTTTAAACACCACAAAATCATTTTACTGAAGTGATTTCAGTTTGAGAACACTAAGATTTTGTTATGCAAGCACAGTTGATTCAATTACAGATGATCTGACAGCTATTGTGCAATTAAATGTTTTCTGCCAGTGTGCCCTCTCCCCCATGCACATACCAGTACACGCATGTAGACCACCCATACAATCACAATTATTTCCCTCAAAGCTACTCTGATTCCGGTCATCTTCTGTGATACACTTTCCACTTGTAATAGGCCACACCACCATACAACATTAACAGGAACTTCTGCAGCAATATTGCTCTGTGTTTTGTGAATGAGCTTTGGTAAAGCTTCCCTGTTCTACAGCTACCCCTGTAAGAAGGAGCTCTGTAAGCACGGAAAGGGGAAAGCGAGTCAAACTTAATTTCTCTTTCTTTTTCTCAAATCACAAATAGCTTAGTGAATATTACATTTTAATAAAAAATTGGGGATCTTGACCATACTTAAAGGCACCAGAAGACTTTCACCACACAAATACGGAATTAATGGATATTATTCAGTATAATTACAAGTGTATTTGAATCGCATCAGAAACAGAGTACAGGGGAGTGCAAAGGAGCGGGGTAGAGCCATCATACCTGACAGAGAGTTCCGTCTTCCCTGCAGTCCAAGCATGCTAATTATTCTCATACTTAGGCTTCATTCTACCTCCTATCAGTTCTGACAGACTCGCCCTCTACTTGTTTTGATTTCATCACATACACATAAGAAAGACCAGCTACCCCAGGTTCTAGGGGCCTTGACAGATAATTAAAAATGCCTCTCTAATTAAGAGAAAAATAGCAACAGACAACTTTGCTCCACAGAAAAACAAGCCATTCCACAAAACTGTTATTTTCCTACCGAAAACCCATAATAAAATAATTGCCATCCAATTTTTGAAAGTAAAAAAACAACCCAATCCTCTTCACTTCCCACACAAACCCACTCCCCAGACAGATGATTTATAGTACTTATTCAAAGTAAACATATTCAGCTTCACAAGTACAGGCAAATCTTTGCCTTGAACACCCTCTCCTCCACCACACCTACAGAATATGGTAGAGGAAAGACATCAGTGTTACGTAGGAATGTCCTAAGCTACCTGTAGCTTTTTATTGTTTAAAACTATGTTTAGATCTTAGGTGTTGACCTCCTCCCATGAAGCTAGAACAACACATTTTGAACAAGTACCTCAAACCATAAAAGATTTCAGAAGGGAGCAAAGGGACAAAGGAAACAATCATTTTAACTGAATGATGAAGAACAGTACATATTTATTATTACTATTATTATAAAGAACACATAGCACCTTATAAAGAGAAAAGTCAATGCCTGCTAGTTAACTTGGCAGATTTAAGTCACCTGCCACTGCCACATTCATGAGGCCAACATGGCCTCGCCAGCCATTTATGGCAGCTTCAAGCCTGTTCTAGTATGGTTTCAGCTTCCAGCAAAGTGCAAAATCGAAAAAAGAAATAAACCTAGACCAAAATGGACTTAAGGCATGTTTCCTTCTCATCTGCTTTCTTCTTAGAGTAGGCAGTGTACTGTGAAAAATGTGCTTTTACAATCTGTAATGTACATTTGTACAGTGATTCTGCTGTCTCCTAAACATGTCCATCACGGGAGGGGAGTGGAGTGGGGATCATGAAGCAGAGATCTCTGTGCATCTGGACATCTAATATAAACAACTATTTAATATTTTGCCTGAACAAAATTTCTAAGCAAAGCCACATGGAATGCAGGTCTGTAGTTCCTCTCTGTTTTCACCCATCAATGCTTCCAGAGATCTGGAACAGGGCATGGTGAAGGCTGTGCACAAACTCTTCAGGAGACCCTTTAAAACTCCTGCAGAGTGGCATTAATAAGCCTTAGGGTAATGGAGGATCAGCCACTGTGCTCTGTGCTTCAAGAAGCAGAAAATCTTAAATAGGCTGGTATTATGTCTTCAAATCTCTTTTTATAAACATTAAAACAAATGCAATTTTGGGAAGCTCTGTGTTTGAAATAGTATATTCTTCTTTAATGAGAAATACACATTAACTTTCAGTCTAATAAAAAATGATGATAATTTTTGTAGATATTGTAAATGTAGCAAGCAACAATTCACAGACTTTTGGCTGTAGTCACCTGTGCACACACTGCACACTCTGGGGAGAGCATACGACATACGAGCTGTGTCATGATGTATTTTCAGCAGTGAAATATCTTGGACAAATAACAGATTTCCTCCTATATTATAGAGAATATCAAAAAAGATGTAACAGCCAAAAATATGCTTAAAATTCATATACCAAAAAACTTTTTATTGCTCACCAATTTGCAAGATAAATCAAAAGACATTAGTACCATCACTGGTTTCTTCTTTATTTCCTTCACTTGAACTCTGTTATTGCCCAGGGGACATCTGAAGAGCTGGATATGTGTTGCTCAGCTATACCAGTAAGGACTAATTTGCCCTCAATAAAATTCCTGATGTCACCTGTTTTTGCAAACAAGCCTTCTAGCTCTTCTCTCCCTCTTTTTGTCAACTACCCATGTACTAGGCTATTTGCAAAAGAGATGTACAAATCAGGCACTGCCAATCCTATCCCAGACTTCTAATGCAGCTTGTCCTCCCACGTAAGGGAAATATCTTCACCATTTCCAGAAACCCTGGTGTCTTCTGCTGTCGCTTTGGGACAGCGAGTGGCAGTGGGAGACACTATTTCACACGGGCCTTTAATTCCTTTGAACATTTCCATCTTCTGCTGCACAGAGCCAAGAAATGGCTGTGCTCAGTTCAGGGTATGTGCTTCAGTGTCCCACTGCAGCACAGCAAGGCCTCACTTCTCAAAGTTTTAATGTCACACAGTTTCCCAAAGCACAAGGGCCTATCCAGATCTTATTTCTTTTTCCCACAAAGTCAAACTTTTCAAGAATACATCTGTAAAAGCCTGAATCTTTCTGGCCCAAATCCTGACAATTCAGTTTGAGTACAACTGAAACCTCTTTCTAATTAGGTAATTTAAAAAAAAAAAAAAAAAAAAAAAGGCAAGCAAAACAAACTGAAAGCCTTTAGCTTCTATTTTATATCCACAAAGACATGCTTTCATCATACTGCTCTTACAGGTTGTGAATCCTAATTGGCCAATGTCGGTAAAGTGCTCTGAAATCCTGATATGGTATTGAAGTTACCACAGAAATATGTAACACTTGTCACTGATTCACTAAATACAGTCCAGAGAGAAACAGAAATAAAAGACAGAGCATAGATTCTGAAATGAAAATACACACAGCATTTTTAACAAGCTTAAAAAAATGAAACAACAACAAAGTCCCTCTTAAACAAGTCTTGCTGGACACAAAATTCACTGCAACTTCCAGCACCTAAGAGCTGCTTTTCCTTTTCTCTGTCTTATACGTCTCTCAGGTATCAGCGGCAGTGGCTGTAGCAGGCGATGTAAAAGAGCTGACACCTCTGCCTAGGAAGGGAGCATGGTGGACTGCCACCACCAGCGTGGCAGGCGCTTGCACTTAAAGCAGGGCTGACATTACATGTTCCCATCCCAAATAACAGCTTTATATTCAATTCCATCCACTGGAGGTGTCAGCAAGGGAAACAAGGTTATGTGGCAGCAGCTACCATATTTTACCTATCTATATAAATACATTTAAACATGTGGGAAATAAGGTTAGGGGAATGACCTTGAGGTATGGACTTTTAGGCTAGTAACCCTCATATAAGTTCAACCTGAACACTGCAAGTGGGAGGAAAACCAGTGCATGATACCGACACTTCTACTACAAACATCCATGGGAAAGAATTAAACCTGTTATGTGCTTTAACACAGCCCCTGTCTGTGAACTGGGAATGCTTTTGTAGTGTGCTGCCTCATAGAGCAGACAAGCTTCTTAATAACTGGATGTTAGGAGAATTGAAGCAAAACTTTTATCTTTACTATTAAATCTCTCTTTTCAATCACTAAGCTCCCTATGAAATGGCATAACAATGCTCCTATTAGGTAAGCAAGGGACAGAGTGGATGCAAATCCCCACTGAATTAACGTGCCTGCTCCTGAGTCAGCGTTGGGCCTTCCAGCGTCGACCTTCCCAATCAGCATGTCTGGTTTTTCCCATTTCCCAGTGGCACGGGGCTCATCTTCTCTCTGAAGAAATCAACCCCAGTATGTGGCACCTCTCCAAATTAGCACAGCAAACCAGGGTGGGTTTTAGAGTCTAATTAGCATTACTAGAGAGTGTCCATTTTTCAATAGCCTCCACAGTATTTAAACCATGTAAATTAAAGATTGTGGCCCTATAAAGTATACGGTTAGCTTGTAACATCAGACAGTAAGATGAACACACCTACCACTGGCTCCTTGACAGTTTTGGTTAGCAGAATTAGGGTATGAACTTGGGATCTCTCAGTGAATAGATGCTAATGCGCCGGTGAAAGGTCATCAAAGCAGTCTGGCTTCGATATCCTGTAGAGGTACTGAAGTCTCTCATTCCTCCACTATCTTTTGTCCCCATCCGGTTTACCTAATAGATGATCCTAACAATTCACATTGGCAGTCCTTTGTAGTGTAATGAACACTATGTGGTCTGATGAATGCAACCACTGCACAGAAAACGTCAGTTCTTTCATTAAGAAAACCTTCCCAAGTTCATTGTATTGAACCAGCGCTCCAGCTATTAGGCTGATACATGACACAGTCAATTCCAGTTACACTTTAAGTGACTATTCATGTTCAGTGAATTCAATTTTTAAAGCTAATTTATAGATGTTTACATATTTACATGAATGCACATTTCTTCCAACTTACTCTTACATGCCTTTTTCTCAGCTTTCTGCTATAGTAATGGCGGGGGGGAGAGGGAGGGAATCATATTTCCCAACAGATCCTGAAAATGCATAGCTGATGGAAAACACACTGAAAACCAAATCAGCAGCTTTCTGAAAATATACTTGCATTGAACTCTGAATTACTTGTAGGTAAAATAAATTGCAGTGTATGCATGTATTAATGTTAAATATCTGCATTAATTTATTTTTAAAATGACTATTGTTATTTTATATTTATTTCTGAGGAACCATTTTCTGATATTAGGCAATATAGTACCTCCTTGTACATAGTAGCACAAATAGTGGCATGTAAGCTTTTAAAGCAGGTAATTAAAAAAGTTAAGCTATTGCTGCTACTGAACAGAAAGCATCAGTTCTTTCATTAAGAAAACCTTCCCAAGTTCATCGTATTGAACCAGGACTCCAGCTATTAAGCTGTGCGATGACGCAGTCAATGCCTGCTATAGTATCAATTCAATTTAAGCATCTTTTTGTTATCACTAGCCTTTCTGTACTTGATTTTAACTGACTTTGTTTATTGACAATTATTAGAGGACCATTGGTTCCAAAAGACAGGCATATTTTCATTATACACATCCTCTACAGCCCACAGTAGTATTTCCATACAGGTCATGTTGAAGTCTTCAAAGCCTTTACAGTGTGCACAGATCATGATGCAGTTCTTTAGAAATAAAAAATAAATAAGGTATCATATTGCATCATTTGGATATCGAATGACAGAAATTTAGCTTTCCATCCATGTTTATTTCTTTCAAAATATATTACAAAAATGTTTCCATTAATGTGGATTTGTTTTAAATTAAATGTAAACTATCAAGTCTACTTTTCCACAATGAAAAAAATAATATTATTACATTTTGACTTTACCAGGCTTAACATGCTTGTGGACTAAAGCTCTACTGTTCGGGAAATAAAAATACCTTTCTTAATACTTCATTTCATAGGAGAAATTACAATTATGGGATGCAGGGACTTTGTGGCTTGATATATTTTGCAAGCGGAGAAGGGGGATGCCCTTCAAAGTTAGAGGGTAATCATTATTGACCTTGTGCATTCAAGACAGCATAGCAGGTTTCTATATAAAGAAACTTACAGAGAGGTCATTGAAAGCACTAGTGAAGAGACATAAAAAAAGGAGATAGGACAGAATACAGCATCAGTTAAGCAGGTTAAAAATTTAAACAGATCTGGGAAGTGAAAACAAAAACAAAAGAACATTTTCTTTGTGTCATGCAAATTTATGGTTCTTCATTAAATGCCTATTATCAGTTAAGTAGTCTTCCCAATGTAATTATTAACTTTTATAGTTTCTGCAAAGTTTTTTCTCTTCTTTCCCTACACACAGCATGAGCACTCTGGTTTCTGAACAAAGGGGCATGTGCTTAGGGATGGCACTCGGCAGGCAGGAATTTGGGTTCTGGTATGCCCTCCTTTACGCATTCACAGGGTGTCTGTTAATCTCTCTTTGATTGAATTTACCTGTCTGCAAAATAGGTACAATAAAACCACCAGACATCTCCCCAGCATTATATGACAGTTTGGCACTTCAAAAAGCACACTTAATAGAGCATTTTGAAATCATTGAATGAAAAGCATTATGTAATGAAAAATAAATTACTTCAGTATGATGAGCTTGTTTGGAAAATGTTCAGTGAAAATGCTCTGGTTACGAATATTAAAACACCTGGGATACACAGAGGATAGCTTTAATATGCTTTTTTTTCTTTCAAACAAAATTTTAAAATAAGCTGTAACACAGAAAAGGTCCTATTCGCATGTACTTTCTACTCCCATTTAACTGAATCACAGTCAGCATTATTATACAGTATTCACATATTTTCTGTTTTCCCCTCTAGATAAAGAATAACGAAATTGAAAGAGAAACAGGAATAAAAAGACTGAGATCTTACTTTTTTACTTGTATAAACAGAGAAGGCACAAACCTGCTGACCTTTCTGTGACTTGTGCTATTTCTCTTCAACCTACAGCCTCACTATGGCTGTATAAATTTGGCCTGGTTAGGCAAACCTCTCTTTTCTACTGGGTCTTTCATGTCAAGAACACCAGCCTACCATGCAGCTAGGAAACTGCAATCTCAGTACACTGAAAACCTCCACCAGAAGAGTCAATCATTCTTATTAATAGATGCCCACAGCGTCCTAGAAACAATCCACTTGCATGACTGTCCTGTCCCTTAAACTTCCCCTCCTCTGTCAGCCGATAGCATACAGTTTCCCAAAATATGTTTCATTTTCAAGAGATAGATTTATTACAGCCCTGTTATCACATTCATACCCTTCCTGAAAAGATAAAAATAAGAAAGACCTTACAAGAAGTTGTTGTAGCAATAGCTAAATCATAAATGTTTGATAAGGAATGGCTAAATCCAGACAAATAACTGTTCAATCCCACTTTGTATTAGGCAGATAAAGTCATACAGGAAATCAATGTGATCTATTGAAATGAAAAAAAGTCCAGCTTAGGGACTATACAGTATTATAGAATATGTGACATTATAAATGGGCTGCTTCCATAAGTGTTATACAATGAGAAGTTGCATAGTTTTTATTTATTTTTGTGTTTATAAATGTAAAAGCAGGATGTAAAAGTCACTATTTGTCAACAGAGCAAATGTGGGCAGCAGTGAAGTAGGTGAGTATTTATAACCTTTTTATTTTCCCACTCTTGAAGGGAATACATAATCCTCTCTAGGGATAAAAGGATCTTCAGTCACCCACTAGCCCAGGGCTCCTTTTTAGCACAGGCTGACAGATGTGCTAAAATTATAAGTGAAGTGTTGTGATGTTGACTCCTAAAGCAGCGATCATTAAGGTTGAAATTAGTATCCCCTCCCAGCCATTCAAATGTTAAAAAGTTCTGACACCCGGCGTAATTGGACAACTTTACCTAGTGGGGATAGCATCATATTTTATCCTACTGACTTCTTTCTGCCTTTTTCATCCCTGCTCCAATTTAAATGAAGCAAAAAACTTCTTATACATCTTTCACTTACACAAAACAAAACAAAAATCTGCTTATGCAGAAAGACATCTCAAAAGCAGACACATAAGTTCACAACTACATATACAAGTAGTATTGTTTAAGGCTATACTATTTCAGCTGACAACGGTATTTTAAATAAGATGCAGTTAAAAAAAAGACTGAAAGAAAAGATAAACAGATGTCCTAATATGTATTAGCATCTGCTGAAAGAAATTTCATTTGAAAATGTAAAATACACTTTTCTGGCTACATGTACTAATTAGTTACATGCACTGTTAACATACTTTAATCTTCTGAAATAAAAGTTTCACATGTACTGTATATATATATATACACCTGAATATATCTCCAGCAAATATAGCACTTGCTAAAAATGGGAGTAAGTGCTAAAAGATATAAGTTATCCACACAATTAGATTTCAGGTCGTTTAGATTAGTGTGAACTAAAAAACATGTTAATGTGCTAGACACACTGCCACTTCCTCAAATATTGCTGAGTTTGACACATTAACTAATGGACCATCACCTGATAAATACTGGATGTGCATGGATGAATAAAGTCTCAAATTGGCTCTACTGACTCAGACCAAAATTTTGACAGTGCCACAAAACCAGCAGTGCCGTTGTACTATTGCACTGTTCTTGTGCTGTGTGTCTAAAGAATGAAGCATATGATTTTACACAGTTTTCTGATAGATCTTCCTCCTTTATTTTATGAGAAAAACTTAAAAGGTAGCTCAAGGCTCATATTCTAACATAAAATATGAGAAAGCTGACTGTGAAACCTAAGCAGTGTTTTAAAATCAAATAAAATTCAATGTTTGTGAATGCTTAACACTTTGCTATTGAGTTAGATTCAATTTATAAAGGTTGATGAGCACATCTATTTCTGGCATGAACAAAGAAAGTGTTAATACTGTGGCTCTCTCATAGTCCTATACTTTACATCGTGTCACCAGCTTCAACAACCTCACTAAGCCCTATACTTCATCTTTCAGCTGAACTGTGCATATTGCTTCATCTACACTGGGCTCCTGCCCAGGGCTACTACACATCTCGATCAAACTACGCTGGTCTCATGCAGAGCGCACACACACCTAAACTTCTATTACACTCCCTTGCTGTGCTTCCTCTCCAGTATGTCACTCACACGTCAGGCTACCGAAGACTTACTGGGCTAATGCACAAATCTGGCTCTAATTAAAGACAGGAGACAACCTAACGTGCACAACTAAGTTCTGCTTTGGCACTGTAGCACTGCAGCTGAGGTAGCAAGTGCTGATCTGACTGAGAATTTTGATAGTTAATGATTCATTCTCAATGCAATCGGTGGCCCCTCCTGCCCCACAGCAGCTCCCCTGCCATTCAGTATTACGGAGAATATGGTTTCCGACACTGAGCTACTAGCTGAGCCAGCCGGGATAGCCTCTTCCAAACTGCTTTCTCCCACTTTCAAGGCCACTAAGCACTACCAGATGGGGAGCATTAACACGGTCTTCACAGATGCTGTGCAACTAACAAGGATAAGGTTCCTGCATCTTGGTTTTGCAGATATTTTTGCCTGTTTCTTTCATCTTGTAATCAAGCTTTTTGACTAGTATGTGCTGTGATCTGTCTCTCTAAGGATGTGGTTGGTCAACTCCCCTTCTGTAACCTCCTCTAGTATTAACCATCAGTCCTCTGGACTTGCCATAACTGCCAGCTCACCAGAATTTACTTCTCATCCACGCTCAGATTTCTATTCTTGATCTGTTTCTGTCTGTAAGATGATGTCTGTAAGACTTTCATCCTACACATCCACATGGAGGTCCAGCCCACAAACATGTCACCCCTTTTCTGCACTCATCATGCTGAGCATCTTTGGTAGAAAACTTACTTTTTCACAACAAATTAATCCTTTCTTCCTCTAATACTGTAGTCTGTCTATGTAGTAATCTTCAATTTAATCCAGTTTATCCTGATTCACTATCAATATGTCAATGCTCACCCTAGATCAACTTCAAGATAGACTTTTTCAGTGATGGCTTCCTAAATTTTCAAACAAGCATTTTCATGCTTTCTTTTATTCTGGTTACAGATCTGCCCACAAGCATTTGCAATATTATCTCATTATCTTTTTTCATAATCCATATTAAAATTTTCCTTTTCTTTGGTATCTAATCTTTTCTTTGGCATCAAAAAAAATCATGCCTAAAACAGGGTCTACCATATTGATTAATATTATCTCATTATATGCTTGTTCTTTTTATCTATCTGTATCCCTGACTTTTGATTAACACTTAAATTTTAAGCAATACAGACTTGGAACAATCTTTTTGGTTGATTTTGCATATTTATTAATATGGCTGGGTCGTCATCTGTGACTAACAATCTAGGCACTGCACTAACGATAATTATCATCATCTTGTTGTTCCTTCTTTGTTGATATATAAGCATGTAAACTGGATTTTGTTTTCTGGGTAGGACTGCCAGGGATGACTGTTAGGAGTTCTGCTTGAAGAAGAAACTCAGGCGCTTTTAGTAATTGTTTTCAAACTAAGGGTTGGAGTCTTTTGTTTTTTTAATGGAAATTAAGGATGGGAAAATTTTCAGGGTAACTGTCAGGAAAAATGTTTTGGAAAGTACTAATTAGAATGACTTTGTGTTATGTTGTCAGATAAGCAGCATACACATAATTTTTTTTTAGTAAACATATTGTAAGAAAATAAAAGAAACATTAATTGCAAATTCTGCTTGTATATGTATCAACAAGGACACACGAGCGTAGTACACCAAAGCAACAGTCAGTCTCCATATAAGAGAGAGAATGTGAAATGCTAACTCTCAAAGACAAATCTACCAAAGGTGAGAGTTTCCAAATGCCAGAGAACCTCATTTAAGAATGGAAGCACCAGTATTCTTCTCACAAATCTTCATGAATTGGACGTATTAAATAATCTAGTCTGATGCCAGCACTTGGATTAAATTCTAATACATTGCCACGCACTAATTCTATTATTAGGGACTGAAAGGGGAACAGAGCATGCAAACACATTACCATGACTGTATGCACTGTATCTTTATTTGGAATAGGAATTATTTTAAGGACATCTGAAGCTCTGTTTTTCTTGCACAAAATCTGGGGTGTGAACCTGAAAAATTAGCAAAAGGGCAGAAAACCTTGAAAACAAGCTGATTATGACAGTCCTATCAAGAAGAAAGTGAAAATGCAAATGAAATAGACATTTGCTAAATATAGTTTAATTTATAAATAAGACTTCGCATCACAGATTTGTTTATCCTCATTCGGTGATAATTGTTCACAGCAGAATATATCAGAAAATTCTATAATAGGAACCACAGCCAGGAAATGTTAAATAATTAATCACCCTCCCAGCCACTTGCATTTCTGTTGATATAAATGACCGTATAATTCCAAACCCAATTATCACTACTTAGCCATTCCATTTTGTAGTTAAAATCCCACAAAATTAAAGTGCATCAATTGTTAATGGTAATAGACCAGACAAGGGATTAAAGATTATTTTAATGTTTATTTCCTGTCAGGAGGTTTTTTTGGCAGGAAGCACTATAGACAAAAGGCTACATTAAGATGAGATTCATACAATGTATTTAAATCCACTAACTTCTAAAAACCTTATGGTATAATTACTTGTTTAATCTACTTGTTCCCTGAAGATACCAATGGGGGTTTATCAAGCCAACTTCATTATATCTGCTTCATAGAAATCAAAATATTCTCTTTTACTTTGCAAAAAGCAGTCAAGCTTACCACAAACACAATTCTAGCAACAACAGACTTGAAAAAGGAAGGGACTATACTAAAATATAAGGGGAACGAGATTACTATCAGGACTTTTTTGTGTCATATTCTGGTTGGTTTATCCCCTGTTATGACTGGCACTATGTATTTGCATACAAGATTTGGTCCTTGTAAGCACACTTAAAACAAGCACTTTAATACCAATAAAACATCATGAATTACAGAACTAATTTTTACCTGCCACAAAATTGTGACTTTTATCCACCTTTCAAAAAGTATTTACACAAATGCATTATATATAAAAAAAAGTCTTATTTCAGAGATCACTTTGTTTTCTTAAAATGCTTTTTTTAATCATAAGGCACTGCCAACAAAACTGATTAAAAGTACTTTTTCGCATTAACACAGTGACTGGAACTCTGTAGAATTGGGCGTGAGGGTTTAGGGATCTGGGGAGGGGCTCTTACAGTTTACTGTTTCAATAGGCAGCAAGAGTACGTGCTTCAAAACGTTATTAATCTGCGTAAAGCTATAGACATGCATCTGTTCCTTGGGTCTTTTGTGATGAAACCATCAGATTTGGTCCTGGCAATAACGGTGCCAGTTATTTTAGGCTTACACTCACATTACCCTACACAACTTCATTCATTTGATTCTAGTCTCTTTTCTTTATAAGCAGAAATCTACGTATGTACTAAATATAAAAGCTGAGTGGGAAATACTAGTATTCTTGTGTACATGCATCCCCTTCCTTGCCCATTCAGCAATACTATCCAATTCTCAAAAATCTCCAGATAACTTACAGCACACAAACACTATAGTACTCTATATCCATTTTTTTTTTTACCCAATGAAATACAAATCATGATACAACTAGCACAGTACATAATCACTGCAAATTGTATCAATGATAGAAATTGTTTCTTTGTTTCAAACATTTTGTTAGGAGCACGTTTGCTGTTTGCCTAAAGTCACCTTTCATTCTTTCTCCTCTCTCCTCTTTATAGAAGAGAAAGCCAGCTGGGATGGGTCTGTGGCAGTAACACTTCAGTGCTGTCGCAAGGAAGGGGTAAAGAGCCTAACAGATTGCTCACGAGGGCAGTGAAGAAGTTCCTATCTAAAACCAGGATCACCTGGCAATCATATCACTAATTTGTGAACAGTGAGTTATTAAATGCCCAGTGGTGTTAACAACTCAAATGTCATCAGATGCAGGTATTGAAGAAGAAGCTTCTAACTGAGACATACTAAATGGCTGTTCATTCTGGAGTCCCACTTGTTACAGGATACTACACTGATGATGCACGTTTGGCATAAAGGAGCACTGCAGAATTAAAATTGCTAAGTAAGGTACTTTTCCCTTGTTTTCCTTGGTATACACCACCACCACCACCCCCCCCCCCCCCCCCCAAAAAAAAAAGGAAAGCAGAACGCACAAAGTTCAGAGTCCATATCTCTTCTAAGATTTGTGAGAGCAAGTAGACATGGTTCAGAAAACCATTCCATAACCTTTCACCAACATAAAATTTACTGTGAATAAGGTCCTAAAAATCTATGCTCAGCTCTGATTTAAACCTCTGAAACCCAGCCTCCCAAGAACACTTCCATTCTAATAAATACCTCACCATGACATGATATGCTAATTACTTGGGTCCTAGGGGGAGCTTAAACAACCTATCCACAAGCAAGCTCTACCACAGCACTCGCTCAAATGGCCACGATAGGATCTGGCCGAAAGTAAGTGTTCTTATTTAGCAGGTTTCCGATGTTACTTAAGTTAAAAGACATGCCAGCCATCCCAGCTTCTCTTCTCCTAACACTACTGCTGTGGCAAAGAGCAAAGTAGGTTTGGTTTTCAAGACTGAAAATTTCTCTGTAATTTTCTATGGTATTCAATACTATCAATGAGAAGAATTATTCTAACTTGTGGAAACAAGACTTCCTTCAAAGCTCCAATGCTCTGTCTCTTTTATTTTTAAATTGCGGCATTAATAATGGTCTCAGCAGCAAGTGGAGAAAATGCGTGAAATATATGCCCTCTTTATAGATTTCCTGTTTCTGCAATTTGACTTGAAAAATGGCAGTGCCCTGCCATCTGAAGTTTTCAGTTTGTTTAACTCCAAGCAAAAGACAATTAAACAACTTACAGTATACGGTCATGAGACTATAATTGCACACCAGTGTTACTTCTTGTGTCAGCTGCCACAACGAGCAGCAGTGTTTTAGCTTTACTAGCCTCGCAAGCCTGCTGGAGGTTACTGACTATGGAAATGGCCTCATGCTGAGAAGAATATATTTCATGAGCAAAAAAATTTCCACAGCATTCTTGAGGTGCTGAATTAGCACAGAGTAAAATGAAGAGACTCCACGCTGGACAAGATTCTAGAAGTACAGGGCATCTTTTAATAATTTTTTCTAGAAGCCAACAAATTAATATTTAATTATTTTTTATTTCCTCACAGTTTCTTACAATTCTCCCATTTTCTATAAACATATTTTTCAAAATTCCTGTAAGCAAATTTATATCTTGAATCTATACATCTTAGGTTACCCTCTGCAACACTTATGTAAGAAATGATACATCAATCTTTTAATAGGAAGTCATAAACACTCGAAGAATGGATGGTTTAGGTGAACAAAAAAGGTAAATTGAGCCTTTCAAATCCTGCTTTGGGTAGAAATCCTTCCCAAAATAGACTGACCAAAATGAGCTCCCATTTGAGAGATATTCAACACAGTTGTCTTTGCTCTCACAAAGATATTCTCAGAGTTGGCCCTATTTTGACATTCATGGACAAGCAACTTGTAGATATGACAGTCACAGACCAATATCTGCTCTACCATTATTGATACCCTCTACTATTGGCTGAAATAAGAAAAAATAACTTAGATCACTAATGCACATCTAAAACATTGTAGTTCTCAGTCTAGCACATTCTCAGGGCTACCTGTTATCCACATCAAAGACAAAAAGCACATCATTAACATGATTCTCTGTAATGATAATGCAAGGGAATTCATATTAATCGTTGCTTAAGAGTAATCATGGTAGACTCTTGGCATTAAGATGAGGAATATTAATTTTCCAGAACATAAAAGCATAAATGACACCTACATCTCTATGCAAAGCCAACGCAAATCAATTGCCTAAATACAATTTAATTCAAGATTCTTGGTATACCAACACAGAGACAGAGCTCTGTATGATCAACAAGATGAACAGGAAAACTGTATTTCTAAGACAACGTGTCATTGTCTAGTGATTCTTTTGGTTCTTTTTGGTATGCAAGAAAATATTAGGGTTTTTAATGAATGTAAAAATAGAACACAAAGCATATGCAAAGTGATAATATAATACCTGGACAATACAGCTTAAGAGTAAAAGAATAACTAAATAAATTAAAAGGGAGGGAATAAAACCATTTAATAAGATTATAGGTTTCTAATTTTACTAATATCTGTACCGGAGAGTAAAATAAGTTTTCACTTTCAGTTTAACAAAATTGTTTGCACGTATTTCTGATTTTTGACAATACAAATAAGTAATCGTATATAACCTCATAATCATTACCAATGTGCTATACTGTGAAATGTGACTCTCTCAAATGCCAGAGCAGATTTCTCAATGTATTGTCTCTCGCTGACCTCCAGATCAAGTTTGCTCAGTGTCTGACTAAAAGAATGTTCTTTGGTTTTGTTTTTGCTTTTCTAAATAACTGCTAGCTCTACAAATTCATTATGGAACTGGAATAAAATCCAATCCACTCTTCCATAGCTATGTTGGCTTAGCATCACCAAAGGAAATAAAACGCATTTTAGTTACTAAGGTGACCAGTTACAACAGTGATTCCACACAGGACTAAGATACAGTAAGATAAAAGCTGCCGGTTTTATGTGGTAATCCTTCTGCCTAGAAGTGTCTATTGAGAGACAGCACGCAGGAAAGAGCAGGAAGTAACATAATTTATTCAGCAAGAATACTATGGGGCACAAGTGCTGAAAAAAGGCTTACACATACCCCTTCTGCCTAATTTTCCATTGAGCTAAAATGTACCCATGAATATTAAATATTTATTCAATTTTTCACTCTCTTGCCTCTTCCTCCTTCTCATATTTATTTACTTAATTTCTTTATAAACATTTAGAATTTACTTTTGCTGAATAAATAAATTAAAAGATGAGGAACCTTTAAACAGACAAAAGGCTCTGGGAGTTTTGCTACTGGCAAAAGGAGAAATTGCTGCTCATGGATGTAATGAGTCAACTACCAACGTGGAAATCTGGCAGAATTCCTGCATTTTAGAATCATGGGATATATGGCTTCATTTTAGTGTATACAGGTTTTTCTTACAAAGTTGATTCTGAGGGGTTTTTTTGCAGTTGGTTTTAGTTTCTTCTATTGCCATGCCTCACTCAAACTATTACAAGTTCATCAGTAATAAGCAAATGACATCTGCCCCAACTCTTTTATCAAAGCCAGTGAAGTTTTCAAATATACCAGATTGTCAAGCACATACACGTCATAAAACAAACTAATTCCTGGGCATAATCTTATTCAAACTACAAAGTAAATTCATCTGACTGAGTTCAACTCAGTGTATTTTACTCAGTGGAGTAGGTAGTAAAATGTTCTTTCATCCCGGAAGACTTTATTTATAATTCTTTCATCTGGGATTCCAGGAAATGTTAAGATGTTAACTATCTGACAGAGTTCAAATCAGTGCCAAGTAGTTTATTACAGCACAGGTTTTATTCCCCGATTTCAGGGGACATGGACTTCTGATGAAAAAGGTGGAATAATTCTTGCCTCAGTGTGTAAAATCAAGATCAATTTAGTAACCCACTCCTCTAATACCGTATGTGCAAAGAAATAATTTAGACTCCTAGTTAATTTGAGTATTGAACTGAAATTCTGCAGCTGCTTTCTGCCAGTCCTGAAAACAGAAATTAATTTCAATGACCAAGTCGAATGGAGTGCTGCTCTGTCAGGTAATTAGTCATCGTCTTTTGCTACTCAGGGTCTATCACTGTGCTAATCCATACATAAACCCCAGTATTCCCCTAGTCACTCACAATCTAAAGAGCTGTTTAACTACCTATTTCTCCCATTCAATCCTACCCCAGTTATCAGCTGCAAAATGAGCATTCTTTCATGTTTAGCTTTCTTCCTGCTATTTACTGCCAGCAGAATTAATGCAACTGATTTACATTTTCTTTTTTCTGTTTGATCAAGTCTGCTGTTGATTAAGTAGAGCTTAAGGGAAAAAATTATACTCCTGCAGCTTTCCTACTTGACTTGCCAGTTTATTAATGAAAGAAGCAAGGATATTGATGGCCCAGAAACTACAAGTGCAGCAATTAAAGGGTATGTCCTTCGAAGCTTCTAATTAAAAAAGAGTTCTTTTGTATTAAAAGATATAGTTTAGTGTCATATTTATATCTAATTCTCACTTCTGCTGTTTTGCTTTTTTTCTTTGTTTATTCTTTTTAAACAGAAATCTACTGGGAAAACTTAGATCAGGTAGAAGAAAGAAACTTTCCCTGACAACCATTTCTGGAAGCTTTGTTCCCAAACAACAGTCTTAATGATAAAACAACAAAAACAACAGACACACATCCCCCCCAAATCCTTACAACAGTGAAACATCCACTGTTAAATACCACTCTGAAGGCAACCTTGTACTATTTTTTCCTTGTTTACATTAACAGAGTTTGCCCAACATCAGATTCAAGAAAACTGAAGATTTTTGACACAAGTCCTTTTGGACATGCAAAGATAACTAGACCCTGCCCTCCTCCTAATAATTTCTTACTTAATATCTAAATTCTAGATTCACTTTTTTTCATGTCAGGTATTTATATGAATGATCTCATAGCGTTTCTTTCTGCTTCTTTAGTTTGATATTTGCAATTCCTCCTTCAGAAACACCTGAAGCCATAACATTACCAATATTTTGTGACTCTGCTAAGTCAGTCCCTTGCACATTAATGGTGTACCTTCAACATCAGAACTACAAACAGACAAACAAAGTACTCCTATTTCTGTCTAGGACTTTGGGTTTGTGGTGTGCAATTCATCTGAACATGTGCAACAGAAGTCTAACATGTTCTGGCTAAATCAAACTTTGCATGCATGCACAGACTGACTCTACAGCACCTGTGGAGTAAGTGCCATGGACTCAGCACAAAGATCAACCCACCTGCCCCACATCCAAAACGTGCTGCACACAACTCAAAATACATCTCCATCTGCACACCAGGTACCTCTCCCAGATTTCTGTACAGCAACGTACTCCTCTCATTTAGTTACCAGATGTTTAGAAATCCCTGGAAAATTATATTAAAAAATAGGTACAATATAAAAGTTATAATCTAGCATCCCATACAAGTAATGGCAAGTATTTAATGCATTGAAAATGTTCCCTGCACTGATGTTCAAGAGAGGAAGGATCTTCCTCCTCATGGCTGAGAATGGCGAGAACTTGGTGTGATCAGATTAGGTAGGTAATCTTGTGTATTATCAGATTCCCAATAGGCAGAGAGAGCCATGTATTTAAGGACCGTAAGATTTTCTTAAGCGAGACACTTAAGTGAATCACAAAATTTCCCAGAGCTCCCAGCTGGACAAAGCAGCAGTAAACAAGAGTGATTCTTCCTCAAGGCTAACAGGGTTAGTGATGTTGCTCTCAAAGCAGATTGTGTCATCCAAAATACAACTGTCCACATTTCTCCTTGAGCCATCCCAGACATGCCTCTTTCTGTTTGCCTATTAACCTGGAAAAACCTTGTGGAGGAGGGGGGTGGATTTGTTCTAACGGACCTTTTGTGATAGAAATTTCTCAATCACTTCCAGTTTTAAGGTGACTTCATAGAAATGGTGACCCTCACAAGTACCACTTGAAAGACACAGAAGCTTTAATCTTTTTCAGTGGAATCGGAAGAGCTCTTATCTCTCCTCTGACCCTTTCTCCCCTCTAGCCTTACACTCTTGGCACCATTGAAAAGTCAGAACCATTAAGTTGGTGTCAAGTGGCTATGCTATTCATATTCTATTATAGTCAATGACAATTAACAGTGCCATTCAGAAAAGCCAGGTACTCTATTACACAATTGGAAAATTGATCTTATCTGAGGCTCCAAAATCAGCAATATTCAGACCTCAACTCAGGCAAAAAAGAAGAAGAAAAGGAAAAAAAAAGGGGGGAAGTACTGCCTGACCCCAGGACCACATAGCAAACAGCCATGAGCAAGGCTCAGAAACAACTTGAAGAAGTGGCCAAATCTCTGTATGCATATAAGCTCTGATTTTTATCATCAAGCAAAATAATGTTAGAAAGAAGAGTACAAATTCAACTGAATGCTTGATGATCACCTTCAAAGTTGTTATTGCAGGCAAAATGCAACATCTTAGCATTGCTGACACATCAGAAAACCTCTGCGTGTGTCAATTCCAAGCTCTTTGCAGCACACGCCCACAGGCAAGCACCCCTGCACCTACAACCTATTCTTCATTTCTAGTATAGCACTGAACATCTATTTTCATGAATGCTTTTCCTAGAAATGAGCATAGACACATCTTTCTTCTAATGAATTACCAAATGGATCCAGAAAGAGAGGATTAACAAATAACTCTACTTTGGAAAGTGAGAATGTTTTCCTATGTCAGGGAATATCGGTATTAACTACAAACTGGTACAATAGCGGACTACAGTTTAATCTATCTGCTTGAAACAACAGGGGGAATTTTAGATAGCAAAACTCAATTAGCTAGCTTGAATTTAACTAAAGCACCTGAGCTAAAACCTTTTCACACAAAGGATGCATTGTAGAATCAGGAGCAGCTCTAGCCCACCATCGCCCTCTGAATTTTTATACCTTGTCTCAGAGGGCACTGTTCCTCCATGCCACATGCCCGGGAACACTGGCTTTTAGCAGAATGCAAAACTAGAGCAAGTCTTATTGAATCAGCAAGCCATTATGTCACTTATATTCCCCAATCAAGTACTGACTAACCCACACAAGTACAACATAACCTGACAAGTTCATATCCTGGAGTGGACTGCAAGACCTTTACAGTCACTACTTCAGTTCAAGCACATAACTGAAACACTTTGCAATTAGATGGGAAAAAACCCCAAACTCAAAACAAGTATTCTTCCATTTCAGATGCCGAGTCCTAAAAACTCAGTGACTACACAGACTGATGGAAGGAATGTGCCATTACATGCAATTCTGCTTCAGATTGCTGTTTTCTAGGCCAGGACCAGTGAAGTCCTTCCTGAGCCTGGGCCTCTCTAAGATGTCCTGAGCCCCTGTGATGAATTTAGGTGTGTTTGTTACTCCCCTCCCTTCACTCCAGGTATAAGGTATCTGTACTAAATATTAGAGAGTAAGGCCTTACACACATTACTCTGGAGACCCATGTTCAAATCCATTCTAGTGGAAAAAGTGATAGTCCCAAATCCACCTTTGCTGCACCTGGAAGCGAACAGCATGTATTCTACCAGATGTTTCACCTGATGCCAAGTTTTCCTGGGGAATCAGGAACAGCCTGAGCACAGAAATCATCTTTGTCTGTTCATCATTTTACTTCACAGAATACAATAAGAAATCATCAGCCAGCTTCAGTTCTCTGGGAAGAAGTCTCAGATTGTTGCCTTAATGAAAAACGTAGGATAGGCGCAAAGCCACTATAGTTATACTTAAAAATCAATACTCCCTATTGGTCTTATAATTTGTGTACCAAATATCTGCTTTAAAATGTGCACAAGCCTCAAAATAAAAGCTAGGGAGTTTATATCTCAGACTTTAAAATGTTTTCTATAGTTTCAATATTTGCAAAACAATGTGGCAGTGAGCCTATTCTATTCTATTTTTTATTTCTTTCACTGAGAGGTAGAATAAAATTCCCAAACTGATCCAGTACAATTAAAATTACTTTTATTCATACAGTTACCTCTATGTCCACCATAGGCATTCCACAGTACTAATCCTTTTAGGCCCTGATCCAGCAAAGCACTTTACTGTGTCTTATTCTTAAAATTACAAGTCTCCCCACTGATTTCAATACAGTTATATTAGGGATGAACTTGGCCTACCATAGCAAAAATAATGTTAAAAATACAATTTAAAAAACAAGCAAGGAAATTGAAAGCCTAAGAGACTTCAATATTTCTCTCTTTTAAAGTAAGGCATTACTAGTGTGCATTTGAGCACAGTCCAATAGTGGGTTATTTTTGTAGTTAGGCCAATTCAGGTAAGGAGCCTCTTTGTATTAGAGATTCATTGATTTCAGATCTAGATGGTTTCAATAAGCTTCCTACACCCAAATGTTACAAGGACAGGGACATAAAAACATCAATTACATAAATAAATCTGTAAGTATTGATAAATGCCCAAAATTAAATAAACTCACTTCACTCTAAGAGGCTTTGCAGCTGATACGGTTGTAAAACAATAAGAAAACCATCATAATTTGCATTTTTATAGCTGCATTCATCAATAGCTCAAATATTTATCACAAACACCAACCCACTACAGGCAGGAACTGTATGATGGTACAGCCCTGCTTTGACTATAAAGACACTGAACCATGGCTGGACACTTGGCTACAACCAAAGCTTCTTAAACTGGTTTAAATAGTCATTGTCTTTAGCTACTTCTTTCTGCCTTGTTTTTGCTGGTGCAAGAATTTATATGAGCATGCAATGAACTGGATCAGGAAACTAATCTGGCTGAAATATAAACCATCAAAAAGTGCTGACTTTATTGAAGAGGGCAGCTTAGGGAAGCAGGAGCATGAGACTGCTTAAGATAGCATTGCTCCAAAATAAATGTTCATCAAACTGTATATCCTGAGGCTCAGATCAGCAGCCAGAAGCAGAACCATGGATTTCACTCATCTATCCACGTAAGCCATGGGGGTATACTAGGATGAGAGCCACAAAATGGATGGGGGACACTTCTTGAGTGGCTTCACAGCACAGCTTCTGATCGCTGTGGAGGGACAACAAAATCTAATTTGCCAAGGATGGCTAAATACCCCAAGCAAGATGACTCTACATGAAAGCATGTCTCAGTGACTTCCAGATTGTTTCTCCAGCCTTATCAGACAGTCTTCCTAATTGGCTCTCAATAACATTTTTAAGCGTGTGCTTTACCACCATTTAAAGCAGCGCACATGAGAGAGACTGAATACATTAGGTAAATGAATTCCTGTGGACATTGTGAAGGGAATAATGCCCTCCTATTTGGTTTATCCTGTACTGCAATAAATGTGGGGTTTTTTTCAGTCAAGGTGCTGCAGTAACCCAAATGATAGTCATATTACACTTATAAAAGACAACTTTAAGATCTTACTGCAATAAAAGTGAGGATTTTTTTTTTCCCTTGGCATCCCAGCTTGCCATAGAAATGAGTGAGTTGCTGAATTTCTGCCAAGTATAGATGGTTCAGCATGCTATTAGATTAGTCTGTTTATACAGAAACAGCCAAAAATAGGAAACACACAGAAGCTATTAAAGATATTGTCCTGTGAGGGAAATATTTGAATGGTTTTGTTACTGCAACTGGGAAATAAGATATGAGTCAGTATTAATGTGATAAAGAAGTTAATGTGTTCTAAAGCAAACAGTTAGTTTCTTCAGCTTGTCTCTGAGTTGACAATAAAATAAATGTACAGACAATTATGTAGGGTTGGATGAGCCTGCAGGTAAGTGTATCCAGCTTAAAGCTCAGCGCTGCCAGTGGGTTAGAATTGAAACTCTGTTATCAAGTAATGATATGCTAACCCCAGGTAGTCTTCAAAGAAAATGGATGATTCAAAATGCCATGCATCAATGAGCTGGTGGAAGAATGGTCAATAGTGTTTAAGCTATTTCAACTGGTCAAAGAGAATTTCATAGAAAAGTTCCTTTGCCTTGACCATTTTGCAATGGATTTCCTAAATTCTTTTCACTTTTGACACTATCTAATGAAAAACAAAAACACCTTGGTTTTTAAATTTTGTTTCATTTTTAATCAGGGCAGTGGCAATATTTCATACTGGATTTTACCAGCTTTTTAAAGAGTGAGTCAGCATAGAGAAATGTGCCCGTCCCATGTGTGACACGGAGCATTCAGTCCTAAACACAGCCACACACAATCTCAATGCCCTAACCTCCTTCTCCCTTCTTCTTCCACATAATAACAAATCTAACTAATTCTTAAAGGGTTGCAATGCCTTAAAACTTCTGACATAAAGCAAACAAAAGAACAGGTCAATATATCGTATATATATTTTATATATATATAAAAAAAAGGTGTATGTATTTTTTCTGCAGTAACCCACTTCCCCTACAAACCCAAAGACCATATATACCATTCCTTAAGGGCCAACACATTTGACCAGTGAAGAAGAACAAGTCCAAAGCTAAATGACTCTCCCACTGAGAAATGCCCCTCCACAGCATCTTCTTTTTTTATGGTGAGAGTGCCCTGGGCCAAGCCAAGCATCTTCCCTGATGTTAGCTCACTTATTAGGACATGAGAAGAGGAGCAGCATCTTAAAGTGCACATGGAGACTTACACTAGTCAATGCAGAATACCATTTTGCAAGTACACAGAGGCATTTGCTTAGGAAGAGCCTCATGAATTCTACACCAGTGGCTCATTTCCAGAGGGATTTGAAAACTGGCCTCAAGTCATTCTGCCCATGTTATGTATATACAAAGATTAGGCACAGAATTTGGAAGAGGAAGCAGCTGCAGAAATTCTGTCAAGGTACCACAATTAAATACATTTACATTGCAGAGACAAAAAACTGCAGGTGGTATAATGATCTTTACAGCAAAATTTAAGAACTCTGCAATAACTAGCAGCCAGATCTTGGAGTCAGGCTTTTCCCTGGAACACATCTACTCAAAACCAAGTCAAGCTGTTACATCAACAAGTCTAAGACTGTTAGTGATTCTGAGGCCTTAGTTGAAATTTATGTCTGGGGTAAGTATATCTTTCCATTCAACTCCACAGAAACCAGGCTTGTTTGCTATTTCTTGAGCCTAATTCCTTACTTCAGGCAATAGGAAGCATGACTTATGCATCCCCTGACACCAATTAGATAAGGACAATACTGTTGCCTTTATGCAGAGGACCCTCCAAAATTGAGGGGATGCACAGCTTTCTCCTTCTTCAGCCTGCTTCCTTTGTGAACATGCAGTCCATTTCTAGAATGGGAATCTAGCTGGAGAATAACTTTGCAACATCCTTTCAGTATTTGTAGCAATGTACTCCCAATCTGAACAGTTTAGAGCATATATTGTTGTTCTCTCTATATATATTACTACATGTGTTTAAAGCATATATTGCTGTTGTTTAAATAGAACACTGGAGTCTCTATAAACAAACAAACTCAATTTATTACTTGTTTGGGACTGTGCACTAAGTATCTGCATTTTAAAAATGGCATAAGCTAACAGCAGAGATGTAGCAGTTACTCTGAAATGAAACAACAGACACAGGAAACGTAATGCACCTTAAAGATGTATAAGAGGTTTAAAAATAGAGAACTTCCTTTTTCAGTAAAGGGACAAAGTAACAGAAAGAGAGTAATATGTTAGTACTTGGAACTGGAAGAAGAGAAAGGAGCTAAGTTAAGTTTTACTGGCCACATGTCTCAAATCAAATGGATGCCTTTTAAACAAAAGCACCGTCTTGTTTCGTTTCATTTTCAAACTGTAACGTCTGAACAAGACAACAAAAAAGTTTAATCTCTAAAACATGAATGCTGAAAACAAATGTATTAGAAAACACCAAGCCAAAGCTATGTTGGTGACACAAATGTGAAAAATGGAATTGAAATAAACTGTGCCAGAAATCTATTTCTAAAAATATGTCTTTACAGTAGTGATATTTATAAATTTGACATACTCTAAAATTTAGCTCACTAAAGATTATTTCTATGCAAATATGCATTTCTCAAACCCCATAAGCATGCGAAAAATCCAAAACACATTTCCTGAAAATCAATTTCTGTGCAGTACAAATGTATCAAGTTAGAGGCAGCATGCTGATAAATATTAAAAAGGTCTACATTGTGCAAAATGAAAACTTATAACAGGACACAGTAGTACAGTGCAGTATGTAGAGGTTCAGAGAGAACATGAAACAGCCCCACGGTTTCAAAAGGACTCTGTGGTCTGACATTAGTCATTTTGGTTCTGATAAAGGATGTTGTAGAAGGTGCTGCCCACATTATGCAAATCACTAACCACTTAATTTCCTTCCCAAGTGGTAAAGCTCAAGCGTTTTCCCTGAACATACAGTACTCATTTTCTTGTAACTCTGTGGTTTCTTTTCAATAGCCTGTGAATGCCAGCAAGTAAGAAGATAGCAGTAAGAAACTAAGAGGTTACTCAATGATTCCAAAGGTTATAGGAGTGCTTTTTAGATACAGATCTGAACATAAATTCTAGACATCCACAAAGCATTTTTACTTCTAATAATACCCCATTAGCTGCTTCAATTTCAAAATGCTTGGATAAGTCTCTCGCTCTCTCTCTCTCCCCTGCCACCTCATATTCCAAGAATTAAATATAGTTCACTCCTGGGCCATTTCTAGCCTGAACTTCTCTTAAAAAGAGATTTTTACTCTTCTAAAAGCAATATACTCCAAATTATGTGTTATTTTTACAGCAGCTAATTTTGTGCTGGAAAATATTTCAGGTAGAAATTATTTTAATCTACAAACATAATCCAGTTTAATGATTTCTACAAAAGCCTAGCTTCTTTTCCCTTAAAATGTGGTTTGCTGCTACAAAAGTATATTGAAAAAATCTGCATAAATCATAAATAAATAAAACGTAGCCAGTACTGAATGACCTTTCTTATTAATAAACAAACTCCCAAACATTCCTTAAAAGTATGGGTTATAATGCAAAAATATAATATTAGAAAAAGACACGTAGAAAAACGTGAAATTGTCATCCTCAAACTTGTTCCTATAATTACTGACATTATCCAACGTACACAGTTTCTAAGCAGATTCTCATTACTTATGACTAGACTACCCCAACTTAACCAGTGCACAAGACAATAAATTATTTTCTTGACAGAACAGTACCTGACACAAATTCTGAATGTTTCCCCTGTAAGTATATTTGAGTCCTAAAAGACACAGTTAACAACAGATGGTGTAACATGAATATTTCTATCCAAAGCAGCAGGACTTTATGAAGTGTCCCCATGAAGTTGCTCCAAGCGAAAGACCCTCTTCCCTTCAGAGGCTAAATATGACAACTCAGATGTCCTGTCTTTCAGCTGTCAATGAGCAATTACTATTATTATTATTATTGTAAAAATTCTAGCTGAATGTTAACAAGCAAATTCAAAGCACTATCAAAGAAACACTCAGTGCAACAACAGCTTATAAAGCACTTTCAAAATCTACTGGTCATAAAAAAAAATCCACTGATCTTTTTTTTCAGCAGTTTCTTTGGTACCGATAGCGTGTATGGATGTAATATTAATCACAATATAACGCACTAGGATGGCTAGAAAATGATGCTCATGTAATGAAATAATTCTATGTTGTAAAGGCAGCAATCTAAATAAAGGTATGGCTGTTCCACTGTGTGTGCATGTTTGTGTGTGACGGAGAGAGAGGGAGGCAGGGAGGGAGGGAGACAGACAGTGATAGTGAGGAGACAGATCCGCCTGTAAATGCAAACAAGGTAGTAGCACAGAGCAATATTATAGTGCTACTATAATTATAGTGCTACTGAATATGCACTCCATCCGAACTTGCTCATGTGGAGTTTGTTTGTATGTACAATAGCAGAAAGATTCATTGTAAGCATCCTTCAGAGAATTTGTTTCCTTACTGGTTTTAAATATCTCTAAATAGCACAGAAAGCATGCTTTGCTTAGTAAAGATTTATTGAAGTGGCTCAATTTTCCCTCCCACTGCATTCTGCCAAAATGGTATGAAAATACAGTCTTTCTTTAATTCCTGGAAGAAATAAATATAAATGTAAACACCAAGCAAATAAAATTAAAGCATGAAAATATTACCA